>NC_134268.1:177105711-177405711 GCF_031893055.1 Leptodactylus fuscus | reverse complement strand
AAAATTAATCCTTGATCAACTTATTTTCATTAGCCCCTTTTTAAAAAGCCATCGTCCAAGGCAAATATCCACTAGGCTTTCATGGCACTTGCCTATGAGGTCTTTAACCTGAGAATACTGGGTCAGACATTGTTTTTCTTGAGACCAGTGAGTGTCCCAGTGATCAGAACACCACAAGTCGACACTAATGGCATATTCATTTACTCCAAAAATCTCTACTGTTGGAAACCCTTTGAAGATACACTTTACTAAAACCACACAAGATCTGCACACTTTACATAGGACCATTATGCTATAATGTTGACTGACTTTTGCTATGCTAATTGTTAAAATGACCTAAAATAGGCAAAATAATGTATCACAGCTTTTGGTCATAGCATGTAGGACCATGCCATATGTAGTGGCAGCCTTTCTTATTTTAATAAAATTTGGAGATATTCTTGCCACTTGGTCTTTAAGGACCTTTAAGTTTTATGACTCATTTTCCAAAACTAGAGGGCATGATGTAAGTCATCCTTGCCAGTGGATTAAGGAGGGATCACTTTAGTGACTAATTTTCCAAGACATCACCCCCATATGGATTGTGCATTAATATCTGGCCAGCAGAAATCTTGGTTTGGCTTAATAGCCTGGTAATTCTAGAGAGTGTCTAAATCCTTATAATAGGCGGATGATGACATTTAATTATGTAACATTTAGAAAGTTAATAAGTAAAACACAAAAGCATTTGCTGGTCTATTACAAAGTACCTGTCTATGTACTTTTATAGTAAGTACAGTAAACTGTAATCAGAAAGTAAGTAGTGACTCTCTGGACTTACCTTACCTTATCACAATAGAGTATTAATCACAGATTTAATGTATATTTCATACATCATACATAGGCAGGGGTGTAACTGAAGGGGGTGCAGAGGGTACAGTCACACCAGGGACCAGGAGCCTTAGGGGGCTGTCAGGGTCTGGGGTTGCTAGGTGGGGTGACATAGACACAAAAGTCCAGATTCTTTAGTCCAAAACAAAGGTAGAGTTTTATTTTCACTCAAAAAGGAAGTGCAGCAACAAAAGGAAACAATACAAAAATAAATACCTGCCCGGCTAGGCTCTAACTAAACATAGAATAGGTTACCTCACCTAGAATAACAGAAATCCAAAAGCCAGTAGAATCATTCACGGCACAGCTCCAAAAATATGACCTCTCTGTCAGCTCTCCAGCCAACCTCTGCCCCCAGTCTGCTGCTGGAGCTGACTTCTTAAGCCTCCTTGACGAGGAGACTCTCAACAGCTGAGTCGCTGCCGGAACATCCCCAAAGTGTAGCCTGGAGGGGGGTGGAATGACAGGTCCCACTACCAACCTACCTGCCATTCCTAAAAATCCAGCCCAGTAACCGGAACTTTGAAATAACACTCAGCAGACAAAATTATCTGCTGAGAGACATTCTTTTTGGAGTTTTGTCATCTCACCCACCTTAGTAGTCTGGGTGAGATGTACATGCCCTCCATTACCTGACCAGCCATCGGCTTACAGGGCCTATAAGCATTGGTATCAGTATTGAGATTGTAGCTTCTCATAAAGCAAGGAGACCCACAGATTACCCGAACCACACTAAGGTGGATTAAACTTCTTAGCACACGTAACCATCACTATCAAGAATTTGCTGTAGGGATGTGGTAGGGGGCTCCGGACAAGAGATTGCACTGGGGCCCACAAGACTTTAGTTATGACACTGTACATAGGATCATAAATTATAATAAAAGATTATTTGGTTGAATTGTTGCCTTCAGCAAATCATGTAGACTTCATTCTTTGGAGGGGCTATCCAGGCCTTTTTTAAAAAAAAAAAAAAATGTAAACAAAAAAAACCCTGTTCCGTTTCAGCTTCACCTCATGTTTCCAAATAGTTCTGACTATGGGTTATGTCATCAGAAGCAACATCTGGCAACCTGGCATTGATCTAATTTCTCCTTCCCCTCCTGTCTTCACAGCTATTTACCTGTACAATGGGGGCTGTCCTTACTATTACTATAGTCTAGTCTTTCAGGCTCCATAGTAAAGGTGTGAACAGTAGAGAGGAGGGAGTAGAAGTATCAACACAGGTATTGGTTTCAATCAAGAATCAGAGCCAGAGGAAAACCCTGGATAACCCCTTTAAGGTGCCCATACACATTAGATAGAACACAACCAAACTTTACAATTTTGGTGAAATTGGCAAATCACTTAAGGTGGAGGACAATAGGATTGGCATGCTGGATTCCAAAGTTCACAATTCTTTCCATGTTAGATAAGCGACTTAAAGTTTATAGGGGTGAAATAAGTATTTGGAGGATTATTTAATATGTAGGGCCATCCTTGATCACAGTTTGAAGAGTACCTGGTTAAAATTGTCAGTACATATGTAATATTATGAATGTTTGATCCAAAGGGGTTGAGTAAATCTCTACCAGAAATATTAGCTTTGGCAACCTAAATCATTGGCTCCGGCCATCTGTTGTGTATTGTTCAGTCAACTACTTTCATGCTTTGGGAAGAAGGAAATGGAGAGAAATATTCCCAAATAATAGTGCTATAAATTAGGTAAATTATACCACCTTACAGGGCCCATGTAAAACTACTGTGCAATACCTACCAGTGGTTCTACCATCTAAGGCCTGTGATTATGTGGGGGCATTAGAATCAATACGCTTTGACGATACAGCGTACGTGTTCTTTGAAAGCATGATAAAATTGATGGTCCCCACATGACCACTTCTGCCCAATCACAGTGACCTAACATCCGGAAGACAGCCAAGAAATACAGAACATAAGTAGCTCTTTTTTTATTTACACACCTTCCCAGATCTCTGAATATACTCTGCAGCTTATAATAATAAACTTTGCCTTGCACTTTCAGTTTGGACCAGAAAAGTTCATGAATTTTCCTGTGGAATCTCTCAAATATTCGCGAAACAAATTTTGCTAGCTTTTTTCATCATCAGTAGAAACTAGATTAATATACAATGTTTTCAACATTTTTCGAAAATCTCTAGGAACAAAATATCCAAGGGTGCAGAGGTAGCAATCGCTCCTGGGTGCTGGAGCCTCCAGGCGTTGCGGGCGTATAATGCTTACTAGATATTGAAATACTGCATTCATAGTAAAGAAATTGATGCCCTTTAATGTTGTGAGATGTAGGGAAAACATCTGTAAGCCTAAACTATACTTACAAAATGTTCACCTTACATTACTTGCTATCATTATTACAAAGGGCCTGATAGATAAGCCCTGGAGAATGGCTGCCTGTTCAGTAATTTTATAAAATCAATAGTCTTTGTGCTCAGCATCAAATTACTAGTGGATTATTGTAACCTGCTGTGAGATATTTATACCATTAGAGAGGGTTTATAGAACGGCTGAGCAATAAATCTAATTACAACAAATTCTCCACAACATATGACCTGGCGTAGACAATGTTTAACCAGTTCTACATGCCAAAGGCTACGCTGCCATTTTTAGAAGACTGTGAAATAACTTTAAGACCAATTTTGACATTATAACAGGATTATCTGAGGACTAGCGCAACATGAATTTGTCTACTCATCACTAGTAGCCATCTTCTAACATAGGGTGAGGACAAGTGTAAGGGGGTGTTCACGTATAGGAATTTGACACTACATTTGAAACATAATCTGCCTCCAATTCTGCCTGAAATCTGCCTCCCAGAAGCAGTAGCAGATTTTTTTTTCTGCTGCCTGATTTTTTCAGCTAGTTGAAAATATATGCTTCCTGCTTGTTCTTCAGGAAGATTCCACCTGAGAATTCGCATTGAAATGTAAGAAGGCAGAAAATAAATTCCGTTGGTGCAGAATTGGATTTGGAATTTGATACAGAATATGTCAAAATCCGCTTGTGGAATTTGGAACTTGGCCATGCACAATAAAAGGTAAAATACAGTGGCACTCTTCTCCAAATTCAGCTTCACATTCCGCTTTCCAATTCAGCGTAAAAATCCTCTTCAAATTTTACATTAAAATCTGTGTTGATTTTTGACAATCATAATAAATGTGCTTCAAATTCATGAAACAGAAAATTTTCTGCTTAACAAATTCAGGCGACAAATCCTGCACGTAAACATACCCTAACAGTGAATGTGGCGCTAGACAAATCCAATGTCCTCACCAAACCCTAAATTTATCTAGTTTTATTTGGTCAAATAATTAAAGCAAATTACATTGGGGACTCTTCATGCTCCATTTTGCTTGTAGTTTGGTTTGGTTTTGGTTTGATATAAAATATTGGTGGATTTACTTAACTATTTATTATGTATTTAAACACTTTTTGTACCTCACTAGATAGCTTCAAACGTGTCTAGAAACAGGACCGTGGCTTAAAGCAAAATTGTGCCCAAATTGCACCAACAATTTTTTGCAAAACATGCAACATACATTTTTTTTCCAAGAACTGATGTAAAAAAAAAGTGTGACATGTCTATGGAGATGCACAATATCTATCACACAATCTGGGCCACTGTGACAAATTTTACGCATTTTAACCTGTCTGGTCTAGATTTAAGTTGCCTACGTTTGAGACAGTAATAATACATTTTTGACTGTATATTAGCATTTTACTTTTTTTAAAAGCCTCAGAGGCCTAGTATATGGCAGCTCTTAAAGGGCGTCTCCAGGAGTCTTGTCATATTTTGCTAGATACAGTAGCTGGTTCTGCCTAGAGGGGTGTAATTGTGGCAAATATAAAGGCTGCCCGCGTCATACTGTGTGAGAAATCTGTCCGAGATTACATGCTACCTTGGGGGAGGAGCCAGGGGTGGAGCTTAATTTTGTTAATTTCTGTCCCAGATATGTAGCAGCCTGATAGGGTTTCAGTATCTGCAGGTGGTTGAGAAGCAGCTGAGAAGGTACACTGTGCAGCTCTACACACCTCTACTAATACTACCGTCACATTCATTGCCTCAAAAATCTAGTCACTATAGAGCCTGGACAGGAAGATGCAAGTTAATAACCAACCCTGATTCTGCTTAGGTCCTATCAATGGAGTCACCACCACAGGTCTCAAGCAGTCTATAATACATCCTAGTTACATTCTGGCTCTGGTGGCAATTTTATTTACTATGGTCATAATCCCTAAGCAAAATGAGCTACTGCATCTAACTAAGGGTACTTAGGCAGGTTTCAGTGCAAATACCATGATATATTTTATTTCATTTTTCCATTTCCTGAAGAACCTCAGGTGCTTTTGTCAGACATATTTACCATAAAACAGATACAGATTAACAAGGGATTTTTTTTATACATAATTTTTGCAACTAACAATTCTGGGTGCACACACAGCATAAAAACCATTATAATAATAAAATGACTTGTTAATAGGGTTGAGCCGATCCTGACTTTTCAGGATCAATTTTAAAATCTGATTTCCGATCATTTTTCATTCGAACCCTATCTCGATCCCAATTCCGATCCCAATGCAAGTCAATGGGATTTTTTATTAATCGGAGATCGGATTTTAAAAGCAATCCTATTCACTATACAGCATGGAATCTAACAATTGTTAGAATCCACGCTGTGTAGTGAATCACTAAGTAGGCAGAGGATTTTTTTTTAATCCTCTGGCTACTTAGTCCCCCCTGGTGTCCACTTACCTCTAGAGATGGCTGCTCCTCCTTCTTCTTGTCCTCGCTGCCGGTCCAGCTGCAGTCTTCTTCTCCCTTCGCTGCCCCCTCCCTGCCAGGTTAGGAGAGTGTGGGCAGGTACTGGGAGGGGAGACTTGACGTTTAGCCTCCCATTAGAATGAATGGAGGCAGCTGGCGCGCAGGGGGTTAAGGCTGTGTGTCGGCTGCTTCCATTCATTCCTATGGAACCGCAGCGGAGCCTTCACACTGAGTATACACTATATACTCAGTGTGAAGGCATTGTGGGAAATACTACCGATCCCGATCCCACCTAAAAAGATCGTGTTCGGAATTCCGATCGCGATCGTGAAATTTTCTCGATCGCCGATCGGAATCTGATTTTTTCCGAACACGATTGCTCAACCCTACTTGTTAAGCATAAAACTAATCAGTACATCCCACCCCTTAGGCCTAGGTTGCTTTGTGCATGACAGTAGCTCAGAATATCAATAATAACTGACTATTCTTTTTCCTTAAAGGGGTGTTACAGCAGAAATAAATGTAAGATTAGTTTAGTGAAAGTCCAACTGCTGAAAATCCCCAAAGATACCATTGCTCAGTATTAACTTCTCAACACCATAGGTGGGGTGAGGAGACTGGCATGCTTTGCTTAGCAATTGGTGGGATGCCAACAGTTGGATAGCGATCAGTCTGACATCTATGCCAGTTTAGGCAAGGTAACTTTGTAATAACAGGAAGTCTTATTGTTTGAGGGCTTCCTGATCCCTGGTGTTTGGTATGAACACCTATGCCGCTGGGACAGGGCTCATCCACTTCCATGACTCCCACCATAATGGATTGAGGCAAGTGGAGAGATGCTTCATACCTACCCTCTTAACCAATAAAGCTAGTCATACATGTTAGAATAATGTGTCCGGCTGATTTCAGAGGGACTGGTCAATCATCTAATGCTGTTGGGTGCCCCAACTTTCATCCGAAATTAAGGAACTGCGCTCTCTTATTTTAGTGGTTAAAAGTACACGATTTTATTGACTTCAGACAAACTTTCACACAACGCGTTTCGGGCGTTACACTACGCCCTTCCTCAGGTGTATTAGTTTCTACAATTAAAACACAACAACATACGTCTAAGCAATATGCGGTTGCAGCTCTCCAATAAATAGTTAAAACCAGCATCTCACTTTACATCAAATAAAACAAATATAAATCATGTACACAATGTACGCAATGGACCTCTTTGAAACTTAATTACAAAACGTCTCATTGTTAGCACCCTAAATTGCGGGCAATGTTTCACACAATGTTATCTACCTGCCCAGTATTATCTACATAGTAGGGAGTATCATGGTAAACGGCCACTAGAGGACCCAGTTTAAGAGTCATCTATCTATACTCTTCTCCTCAGGGTCCAAGTTTATCATGTTGCACCACATTGTCATTATCATTAGAGCCGCAAGAAAGAAAAAAGCATAATCACTTACCCGTGACCGCTGGGCTGGTTACTTGTCAGTCCAGCGCACGGCATAGTTATTTATACCATTGGTGGAAGTGGCATAATCGGAAGCTTCTGCTTCCCGCGCTGGCGCACGCGCACTCAAGTGCACGTGCACTGGTACAATTCGTTCGCCGGCGTCCGGAAGATACTGACGGCGCGTGCGTCCACTGCAATATTCTGCGCACGCGCCCGATCTGAAAGACGCGCATGCGCAGTGTAACTCAATCCAGCTGTCCTGATGATATCTCCTGGCGGTTACTGCGCATGTGTCTGTTGTAGCCGCACCGCAATTATGCTGGGCTTATCGAGCGATCGCTCGCTACTTCAGCGAGCCCTGCTGCTTCAATAGATGAATGGGTAACTTTAAAGGTCCCAGTTATTATAATAAAAGACATAGTATTAAAAATTCATTACCTTTAAGTTTCTAAATACATTTTTACGAACAAACAATATTATAAATGTTATAAATGTATACATATAAGTATAAATGACTAAATAAATGAATGAATGTATAGTTGGTAACTCAAATGTGAACCTTAATTTAATTGATTACATCTTCTAATGCCTCGTTCAACCCTGATGGGGCCAACGTATCTAAACGATAAATCCAATACATTTCCCGTCTACGGAGGAGCTGAAATCTATTTTGGTGGGTATCTGAAATGTGATCTACTGGAATAACTGAAAAATCTTTAAAATCACCATTGTGATACAAGGCAGCATGTCTCGATACACTGTGCTTCTCAAATTTATTAAGCACATTGGAACGGTGCTTGTTCAGCCTTTCTCGGAGTGTCCTTATGGTACGTCCTACATATTGTAGGCCACATGGGCACTGTAGGACGTAGATAATATACTTAGAGTCACATGAAAGATGGTGTTTGATATCAAGTGTTTCCCCAGTACTAGTACTACAAATATCCTTCGTGCCGTGCATGATAGTAGCACAGCACTTACATTTCTTTCCATGACATTTCCAACTACCAGGCGATTTGGTGACTGTGCGACTACTAGTAGCACCTGTGTCCTTCTTTCTTAGTCTGCTCGGGGCCAACATGGACTTTAGCGTACGTGCCCTCCTAAATGTTAGACCCGGATTGGATGGTAGTATTCTTTTCAAGTATGGGTCTGCCTTTAGAACTGACCAATGTTTCTGTAGAATCTTTCTTATAGTGGCATGTTTACCATTGTAAGTGGTTAAAAAATTAAATCTAAAATCGGGTTTTGGTATCTTCTTTTGAGGTCGTAAACAATCTTCCTGTGTTAGGTCGGTAACTCTATCTAGGGCACCTTGTATAAGACCTTTAGGATAATTCTTTTCTATAAACCGATCTCTCATGATTGCACTTTGGACTAAAAATTCTGTCTTCTTTGTGCAGTTCCTCCTCAATCTCCTGAACTGACCATATGGTACATTGTCCTTCCACTTGCGATAATGCAAGCTATGGTAGTTCAGGAGGCTATTACAGTCCACTTTTTTAAAAAACGTGCTGGTGATCACGTGGTCACCCTCACATTTCAATGTAAGGTCCAGATAGTCTACACTCTTAGAATCTGAGGAGCCAGTGAACTTTAGGCCCCAAGTATTAAGGTTCAGCTCAGCCAAAAATTGGACACACTCTGATTCCGAACCATCCCAGATTATAATGAGATCGTCTATATATCTTTTATAGAACACTATTTTGTTGGCCCATCTAGAGCTACAAAACAAACAAACTGAATAGGGATCGGAAGGACTATTTAGAAGATCAGGTGAAATTTTGGGGAAATAAAAATAAAACCAAAAATAAAAATAAGGATAATTCTAGACCCCAGTCCCATTTGGGAGAAGAACCCATAACATCTAGAAAGCTGGTTACAACACCCTTGGTCCCGAATAACAGGAACAACAGATCCAAAAATCAGTATCAAAATAAGAACCAGTATAGGAACCAACCCAGAGTAGGATCTGAACAATCTTCGTTAGGCGCTCCTAACACGCATCACCATTCCTTAAGGAAGGTAGCGATTCGACAATCAGCATATAGAAAGAGATCTCTACCATCTGTATCTACAACCAATACGGAAAGAAGGCACCGACTGCCTTCTCCCGAAACAATTAGACCAGTGGAAAAGATAAATCCATCCATCAGTAAGGATGGAGATTTACCTAATTTACCTATAAGAACATCATTAGCCCTTCCATCAACATCTTTTGGCCTACACTCGATCAGCACTCAGATCGAAGGGAAACAGATCCCCATTCAGGTAGAACCTACAAGAGAGAATAACCATATGAGCCATAAGGTGGAACAAATAAGAGTTGTTGAGTCTAAACATGGGACTGAAGGTATGCAATCCTCCAGCCAGGCCCAACAAAAGATTGACACCGTGAACACTGGGGAAATGACTGGTGAAGTAACGCCCCAGGTAGATCTGCAGAAAACACCAGATCAAATAAGAGGATCCCCCTGTTCAAACAACTCGTCACCAGGAGTTTTTGAAGATTCCTTATATAATACACCTTTGTCCACATCCCAAATTAATAAACTACTAGACGAGACATATGTTCAGTCGTTAACTAATTCATCATATGTGGCACTCCCCCCCATTTTGTCACCAGCAGCCACCTATCACACTAAAGAAATTTCACAACCCATTCCCCCTTTGAAAGAAACAACACAATACGGCAAAATCTCAGATTATTACAGCCCCGTAAGCCAAAAAAGGAAAAATAGGGCTACAGCCTCAAATGAAGGAAGTGAGCCTTTTTTAGGAAAAGGCGGAGGGGATGCAGAGGGGGGAGGGGGAAAACCAACAAAGGACCTAACAAAGGATCTAACAGATGCAAGTCCCCAACACAAAAGGAACAAAATGTAAAGTCAAATATTTTCAATTTGTCCAGTTATGTCCTATCTCAAGCCGAGGAAAGCCTTCTGCACAAAGGACTCTCTTTTTGTCCTGACCAAGAGGTCGATAGCCTTGAATTGTTTATAGACCTAAACAAATATATTCGAAAACTCACCCTGGCTAGGCATTTTGAAATGGTTCCACCTAAAAAGGCAAACGGAACAACAACTCCACCAATAGAGACAGAAAATAGTGATCCTGCACCTATTACAACAGAACTCAAACCGAAAAGTAATTTTTATCCCCTTCATCACAGAGGGAGTCACGTCGATACTTTCTATACTTTAGTATCCAACGAATTTCGCAACAATATTAATCCGAGCATTCTAAAAACAATAACAACCTCACGAAGGATGAAAGAAAAGCATTGATATCCTTAAAAAAGAACAGTAATGTGGTGATAAGGAATGCAGATAAAGGGGGAGGCGTGGTCATCCAAGATAGGGTAGAATATATAAGGGAAGCACAACGCATTCTCTCAGACACGGATTACTATTTGAAACTCCTAGAAGATCCAACCTCCGAACATCTTATAGATTATTACAGTTTGGTTGAGGAAGGATTCCGGACAGGAGTCCTAACCAAAAGAGAAAAAGAGTATTTGTGGGTTCAGAACCCCACTATAGCTTTATATTATCACGTCCCTAAGATCCACAAATCTTTAGTGGATCCACCAGGACGTCCAATAATTTCAGGTTTGAACGCCATCAGTAGGAACCTTTCACAATACATAGATCTACAATTACAGCCGTATGTAGTCAAATTAGAATCTTATCTTAAAGATTCCCCCTGCCTTATTAATCATCTGCTACATTTAACCTGGAAGCCTAGTTACAGATGGCTAACACTAGACGTAACTGGTTTGTACAGTAATATTCCACACAATGAGGGATTGAGAAATATAGCTAGAGTATTAGGTGAAGACCCAAATATGCCACTAACACAAAAAACATTTATTTTAAAAGGCATAGAATACATTCTAACACATAACGTGTTTGAGTTCGAGGGTGATGTATTTCTGCAGACAACAGGGACCGCCATGGGAACTAGGTTCGCACCGAGTTATGCGAACCTATACATGGGCGGATTTGAGGACCAATATATATACGGTAGCTCTAGATGGGCCAACAAAATAGTGTTCTATAAAAGATATATAGACGATCTCATTATAATCTGGGATGGTTCGGAATCAGAGTGTGTCCAATTTTTGGCTGAGCTGAACCTTAATACTTGGGGCCTAAAGTTCACTGGCTCCTCAGATTCTAAGAGTGTAGACTATCTGGACCTTACATTGAAATGTGAGGGTGACCACGTGATCACCAGCACGTTTTTTAAAAAAGTGGACTGTAATAGCCTCCTGAACTACCATAGCTTGCATTATCGCAAGTGGAAGGACAATGTACCATATGGTCAGTTCAGGAGATTGAGGAGGAACTGCACAAAGAAGACAGAATTTTTAGTCCAAAGTGCAATCATGAGAGATCGGTTTATAGAAAAGAATTATCCTAAAGGTCTTATACAAGGTGCCCTAGATAGAGTTACCGACCTAACACAGGAAGATTGTTTACGACCTCAAAAGAAGATACCAAAACCCGATTTTAGATTTAATTTTTTAACCACTTACAATGGTAAACATGCCACTATAAGAAAGATTCTACAGAAACATTGGTCAGTTCTAAAGGCAGACCCATACTTGAAAAGAATACTACCATCCAATCCGGGTCTAACATTTAGGAGGGCACGTACGCTAAAGTCCATGTTGGCCCCGAGCAGACTAAGAAAGAAGGACACAGGTGCTACTAGTAGTCGCACAGTCACCAAATCGCCTGGTAGTTGGAAATGTCATGGAAAGAAATGTAAGTGCTGTGCTACTATCATGCACGGCACGAAGGATATTTGTAGTACTAGTACTGGGGAAACACTTGATATCAAACACCATCTTTCATGTGACTCTAAGTATATTATCTACGTCCTACAGTGCCCATGTGGCCTACAATATGTAGGACGTACCATAAGGACACTCCGAGAAAGGCTGAACAAGCACCGTTCCAATGTGCTTAATAAATTTGAGAAGCACAGTGTATCGAGACATGCTGCCTTGTATCACAATGGTGATTTTAAAGATTTTTCAGTTATTCCAGTAGATCACATTTCAGATACCCACCAAAATAGATTTCAGCTCCTCCGTAGACGGGAAATGTATTGGATTTATCGTTTAGATACGTTGGCCCCATCAGGGTTGAACGAGGCATTAGAAGATGTAATCAATTAAATTAAGGTTCACATTTGAGTTACCAACTATACATTCATTCATTTATTTAGTCATTTATACTTATATGTATACATTTATAACATTTATAATATTGTTTGTTCGTAAAAATGTATTTAGAAACTTAAAGGTAATGAATTTTTAATACTATGTCTTTTATTATAATAACTGGGACCTTTAAAGTTACCCATTCATCTATTGAAGCAGCAGGGCTCGCTGAAGTAGCGAGCGATCGCTCGATAAGCCCAGCATAATTGCGGTGCGGCTACAACAGACACATGCGCAGTAACCGCCAGGAGATATCATCAGGACAGCTGGATTGAGTTACACTGCGCATGCGCGTCTTTCAGATCGGGCGCGTGCGCAGAATATTGCAGTGGACGCACGCGCCGTCAGTATCTTCCGGACGCCGGCGAACGAATTGTACCAGTGCACGTGCACTTGAGTGCGCGTGCGCCAGCGCGGGAAGCAGAAGCTTCCGATTATGCCACTTCCACCAATGGTATAAATAACTATGCCGTGCGCTGGACTGACAAGTAACCAGCCCAGCGGTCACGGGTAAGTGATTATGCTTTTTTCTTTCTTGCGGCTCTAATGATAATGACAATGTGGTGCAACATGATAAACTTGGACCCTGAGGAGAAGAGTATAGATAGATGACTCTTAAACTGGGTCCTCTAGTGGCCGTTTACCATGATACTCCCTACTATGTAGATAATACTGGGCAGGTAGATAACATTGTGTGAAACATTGCCCGCAATTTAGGGTGCTAACAATGAGACGTTTTGTAATTAAGTTTCAAAGAGGTCCATTGCGTACATTGTGTACATGATTTATATTTGTTTTATTTGATGTAAAGTGAGATGCTGGTTTTAACTATTTATTGGAGAGCTGCAACCGCATATTGCTTAGACGTATGTTGTTGTGTTTTAATTGTAGAAACTAATACACCTGAGGAAGGGCGTAGTGTAACGCCCGAAACGCGTTGTGTGAAAGTTTGTCTGAAGTCAATAAAATCGTGTACTTTTAACCACTAAAATAAGAGAGCGCAGTTCCTTAATTTCGGATCCAGAAGAAATCTGAGCCATTGGTCCTTATACCACTCAGTTCACATATATGGGTGTTATCAAGAGGGATGGCTTTTGGCCAAATAAACTTTCACCCGACAACTATCTAAAGTGCTTGACCAGACTAAAGTAAATGATTGTTTGTCAAGAGGCATAGCTATAGTGCAGAGCAATGGCTACCAGGCCATGGAGTCTGAGGGGGCCCAGGTGACTCCTAACACCATAAAAAAAACTACAGGATTATGGAAAAAAGCTTTAAGTCACCCTTCTGTATTTGGCCAACAACTCTCTTTCCATACAAATGCACTGACTGCATGAGTGTAGGGGGTAACCATGACATGTGTCCTGTGTGCTGCTTGTGCAGGGAGTACCAACAAGCTACTCTTATGTAATGGCAGCAATTTGAACCTTTGTCTTGGGTAAAGGAAAGCTTATCTACAGTTGTGACTGTGTTCTGAATGTATACCGAATTGGGAGATAAAACAAAGCTGCTGGCACACTCCTCTGGTAACAGGTTATCTCCCCAAGAACAAAAGGATTAGTGGAAATCCTCCTACATGAATATTGGTCTCCCATCCCAGCATGCTTCTCACTGACACCCCCTACACCCCCCAGTACTATAGGGAAATACCTCGCCATCTCTCCCCTCCTACTACAATCATTCAAACTTGTTTTATATTTATATTGTTATCCAAATTAAATTTATGGAAAATTACATTTTTAGTTCTCATAGGCCATTGTTTTTTTTAAACTTTTATAAGTCATCTATCAGGGCTCGTTCACATCTGCACCCGGTCTCCGTTCATACAGGTTTCCGTTTCCTGCCCAAAACTGGGCAGGAAACGGAAACCTGCAGGCAATTTTCAAACTCATTCATTTGAATGGGTTTGAAAATTGTCCGGCTGTGAGCGCCGGTGAGCGTTTTGAGCTCTCCGTGGCGAAACCGTTTTTTTTTTTTTTAACTGGACACAAAGTCAGACATGCAGGACTTTGTGTCCAGTTTAAAAAAAACGGTTTCACCGCGGAGAGCTCAAAACGCTCACAAGCTCTCACGGCTGGACTCGGTCTGACAAGTTTCCGTCTTCTGCCCAGCGTCACATGTACACATACAGATATACAAGGAGAGGTATTCAGTGTTTAGACAACATCACAAATTTATGTTATTTCCTGTAGCTGCGCTTTGTGCTAGTTGACAGTGGATTGCTTCATAGACTGGCTTCATAAAGACATCCTTCATTGGTTCCAAGCCACTGCCTCTGAATAGACTTCACACTTTCCTACTACTAGGAAGTACCAGAGTTCCTTAAGGCCGACTACATTGTCAGTGCCAGGAAGTATTCAGTAGTCATCTCATATTATTATCTCACACTATGTGATCATGCACACAGCTAAGGTATGTGTTACTTTTATCTTATTCATGCAGAATAGTACGAAGAAGACGATAGAAGAAAACTGATGACAAATCTAGTCCTGTCATTTCCTATAAGATAAGATAATCCTTTAATAGTCCCACAGTGGGGAAATTTCAGCATGTTACAGCAGCATAGTAATACAGATACAGGATAATACACAGTAATATATTACAGACGTAGACATACATAAGCTGAGGAGAGAAGATATACTAGGAGTCCATAGCAACTAAGGAAAAAATCGGAAGAGAAAGAGGAAGACTTCATGGTCATCGTCATAGTCATTAGTTCTCTGTGCGGAGTGATATTTGCTTGGTCTGATGTAGATTATACAGCCTGGTCGCGGTTGGAAGGAAGGACTTGCGATAGTGCTCCTTCTCACACTTGGGGTGAAGCAGACGGTCACTTACAGTGCTGCCAAGTCCCATCAAGGTCTCATACATGGGGTGGGATTTGTTCTCCCACATGGAGGTCACCACAGATAGTATCCTTCTGTCACCCACCACCTGTACTGGGTCCAGGGGGCTCCCCAGGACAGAGCTGGCCCTTCTGATCAGCCTGTCAAGTCTATTTATGTCCCTGGTTGATATACTGCTCCCCCAGCAGGCCACACCGAAAAAGATGGCTGAAGCAACCACAGAGTTGAAGAAGGCACTAAGAAGTGGCCCCCTGAGCAGGTAGAGCCTGCTGTGGCCCTTTCTGTGCAGCACCTCCAGGTGATCAGCCCAGTCTAGTTTATTATTGAGGAGCACACCAAGATACTTATAGGTCCTGACTATCTCAATACATGTTCCTTGGATCTCCACTGGGGTCAGAGCACCTCTCCGTTTACTAAAGTCCACCACCATCTCCTTGGTCTTCCCAGCATTAATCCTGAGCTGGTTCTGCTGGCACTATTCAACAAAATCCCGGTTTAAGTCTCTGTATTCCCTATCGTCGCCATCAGTGATAAGGCCGACTATAGCAGAGTCATTGGAGTACTTCTGTAAGTAACAGCTGGATGAGTTGTGCCTAAAGTCAGCAGTGTACAGTGTGAAGAGAAATGGGGCAAGAACTGTACCTTGTGGTGCCCCCGTACTACAGATCACAGTATCAGACACACCGTCCTGGGCTCTCACATACTGAGGGCGGTTTGTCAGGTAGTCTAGGATCCAGTTGGACAGGTAATGGTCCACACTACCAAGGTTCAGCTTTTCCCTCAGTAGCCCTGGCTGAATGGTGTTGAACGCACTGGAGAAGTCAAAGAACATTATTCTCACAGTGTTCCCGGGTTTCTCTAGGTGAGAGAGAGCTCTATGAAGAAGATGGATGATAGTGTCATCTACCCCAATGCCCGGCCGATAGGCAAACTGGAGGGGGTCCAGAGCGGAGCTCACTAGGGGGTGTAGGTGTGTCAGGACCAGTCTCTCTAGGACCTTCATCAGGTGGGATTTCAGTGCTACAGGTCGGTAGTCATTGTAGCCCGTTGGGTTGGGTTTCTTTGGGACAAAATCTAAGACACAATACTTTGCCGAGTATTTTTTGAACATGCAACATGTTAAGGGAGTTTGTCAGCAGTAAACAGATTATAAAGCTAATCCCAGTACCTAGTAGAGGTGAGTCTACAGTTTCCAAATATGCCTCTCTTATTTAGCTTTGAAGCCTTGTTTTCATGTAAACTGCTGTTGTATTAATATATAAATGTGGGGGAAAGTGCTTTGGGGTCGTGCCTTAGCTTGTGATGGCTTTGGTCTGTGGCGAAGATTCCCAGGCGAGGCACTTCTCCCTGCATTTCCATATCAATAAGGCACAAATTTATATGAAAACAGGACCCCAATGCTGAATAGCAGAAGCATTAGGATTATAACCAGTTTACTGCTGACAGACTCCCTTTAATTATATTTGTGGAAACAATGTGTAATTGCTGAGAGTCTCCCAACATACTAAAATAGCGAGCAAGAAAATCTTAGCAAAAAAAACCGCTGGCATACATTTGTATTGCGTTTTCACTTTCAAAACTATACCAATTCCTTACTGATAATGCAAGAAGAATACAGTTCATATACCGTGTATGAATCCGAACAGAAAGTTATATAGTAATAAAAAAAATTCCTGAGTTTTACACTGTATTCATTTTTAACCCACAGCATTTCAGTCTTGTGTGTCTTTAGGCTGAATTCACACGCAGTGTTTTGGACTGGATTTTGACGCGGAATCCGCCTCAGAATCTGGCTCCAAAAAACGCCTTTCATTGACTTTGATGGGAGCCGTTCACTTCTTTTTGCTGCCAGTGTTTTTTCGCCACTCACGGAAAAAAAGCAATCTGCCCTATCTTGACGAGAACCCCACGGCGGATTCAGCCGCGGAATCTGTGGCGTGAGACTCCCTCGACTAGGCCCATTCATTTAGGCCTAACCTGACTGGATGAACTCAGCCTTACTCTTATCCAGCATTATACTAATCAACTCTACGACCAGTATGACCATCTAGCAAATCTACTGGTATGGATTAGAATTTATATATGATGGTTAGGGTATAGATGCCTTGATCCAATCAAAACCTGTCCCAGTGACTGAATTAATTTTTAAGATATTCTGTCACAATGTGTTATGTTTTACTCAAATATTTTCAAATAATTTGGAAGTTCTTTTCTTTAGAAATAGGAATGCATTTCAAGAGTTGAACTTCAGAGCTTACAATACTGTGTAAGCAGCCATTTTCTTGTGGCTGGCGGGCATGCGCAGTTGGCTTTGCCCTAGGTCCGAGGCCTAGAAGTTTGAAGCCCCCCCAGAAGAAGATGTGAAGAAGACCCATTCCTGAAGAAAATGGAGGCAGCGCTGGGGAGTTCTCTCGCAGCATTGAGCACGCCCCAGTGCTGTTTGAGCACTGGGGACCACTCCCAGTGCTGTGAGAGAACTAATTTGCATACAGACGAAAACCAGATTATATACCGAATGCCGGAGCGGAGAAGACATCTAAAGGTAGGAGAAGAATAGCCTTTCTTAAGGCTATTCCTATGTAGTAGGATGAAAAAAATTGAGTTTTAATGATGGGATCCCTTTAAAAGCAAATGATCAACCTTGTGGGATCAAGAAAAAATATTAAATATCAACTTAAGAAAATGGCAAAAAGTATAAGGGCTCAATGACATATGTCCAGCCCCAATGTTTTATTCCTCCGGAGTAGTAAAAAGATACCAGATATAGACTGAAGTCAAAACTAATCCAATAGTTTCTTATGTTGGATGGCCGCTTGCCATGTTTCTCTATCCAGCTACGGCCATTGGACAGATTGGCAAAATACATACAACTTATATATAATGACATAAGTGAATGCACTTAAAGATACCCAATCACCAACAATGGTGATACAACTTGATAAATGATAATATCATGGTTTGGTATAAAGGAACTCAACTGGGTGTTAAAATATTGATGATGATGATGATGACGATGATGATGATGATGATGATGATAATCACCAAATATTCTCAGATTTTTTCTTACAAAAATACATTACCTTACTTCAGGCATTTCCAAAAAGAAGTGTAATATAGTACAGTACAGTATAGCATCACTGCCATAATATCACATTAGCTGAGACTAGGTTCATGGTCCAGAATGCCCAGGGAAAAAACTGGTTAAAAAGAAAAGTTAAATTTCCCATTTTTCTGGTATAGAGCCACATGGTGCCAGTTCTTGCTTTCACTCTGCAATCCTGCTTAGAAGTACTTTCCATTTTAATATATGGCAATAAAATATCAGAATAGCAAACCTCAGTAAGACAGAAAGCAATAGATTCAAATCCAATCTAAATCTGACAGCATCCAGAAGGTAAGTCAAGAATAATTTATATAGTCGTAAATGGGTGGCACAGCTATAATGTGACTATTAAATTATTCAATTATACCTAGGACTAGGGAAGTTTACATAAATGTTTAAGAAAACAAGAATGTGGACACAGATAATTCTATCTTTATATTCCTTAAAGGGAACCTGTCAGGTTATACATTCACGTGTATCTGCTGGCAGCATGCTATAGAGCCATTCACATGTATCTGCTGGCAGCATGCTATAGAGCCATTCACGTGTATCTGCTGGCAGCATGCTATAGAGCCATTCACGTGTATCTGCTGGCAGCATGCTATAGAGCCATTCACGTGTATCTGCTGGCAGCATTCTATAGAGCAGGAGTAACTGAGTAGATTGATATATATACACTCACTGACAAAAAATAACACACCCAGATAGAAATGTCCGATTTCTGGAAAACTCAGCATGCAGTTATGTCTCAGGCAGATATGTAAATGATTATAGGTGTGGTTTATTTAGACATTGGATCTTGTCACATGAGGGAGTAAAAGTGCATCCTCCACTGCCCTATATAAAGGTTCTCAGAGGCTACTTTTAGGTAGTACACCTTTTGGAGAGAGATTGTTGACTTCTAGACATACCTCTACAATTCATTAGAAGACATTCTGGCAGAATTGGAGAGGGGGCACCTCATTGGACTTAGAGAAGGAAGATGGTAAACTCAACAAATTGCCCACCATCTATGTCATTTTGAGGATGTGTTGGGAACAGTGATTATGTGAGAGTACACCCATGGCGACCAGGCTCTGGATGGTGCAGACAGACCACCAGTAGAGTTGGATCTCCCAACAAGCATTAGCTGCCCCCACAGTTTTCTTGGCCACTATCTAGACACAAGTAACACCTTCCTTGCACACCCATGTCTCTGTCTGGACCATTTCCAGGCGCATAAAGGCGTCCATTGCATGTCCTGCCATTAACAGACAATCACCATTGCTTTTATTTTCAGCAGTTGTGCTGTGAATTTGAAACCTGGACACATATACTGGAACCATATTATCTTTAGTGACAAAACTAGAGAACTAGGTTCTGCTTGGGATATGAGAATAGTCATGTTCAAATATGGAGGCCCTGTGGTGTGTGCTTCAACCCCACCTTTGCTGTGGAGCTACACACTGCCCCAATTGCTGATGTGATGATCTGGGGAACCATCACTTAAGACAGTCAACCCTAATAGTGATATGAGGGACCCTAGCAACTCAGCAGGGCTTCCATCTGGCATTTTTCTGCAGGATAATGCTCATCCACAGGCATAGGTTTCTCAGGAATGTCTCTGCCAGATTGTATCAATTTCTTGGCCTGGTGAATTCTCATATTTATCTTAAACATTTACAGGACCAGCTGGGATACTAGCTTTGGCAACCTAGAAGTATATAGGATCTAGATGCCCAGCTGCAACATATGTGGGCAAATGTGCTGCAGTATACCATGCAAAACCAGTATAGCTCCATGCCCAACCGTATCGTATCTTATCAGGACCAGAGAAGTTACAACATGGTACTAGAGCCTCCATTCAACTTTACAGTATTTTCCCAACAAACTTTTCCTTTTGCTATAATATTGTAATGACTTACATACCTGTATATCATCATTACATTCACACATAGACAATTTCTTTCCATTTCAACAACTCCTTCTTGGTGCGTTATACTGGTATTTTTGTGTAGCTTTGGGGGAAAAACATTCAGTAAATCTTATCAATATTTATGTCTCTACTCATTCTGAGCTTAGTAGTCCAGTGGGCAGTCTTAGTGAATAGCACCAACCACTGGACTCCTAAGTCCAGAATAAGCAAAAATGCAAATGAAAAAAAAATTATACTAGAACTTTTCTTACAAGGGTATATGTTTATCTGGACAACATTTTCAAATTGACAAGTTCTCTTTATGTTTTTGTGAGAGAGACTACTATCAGACCATAGGCATACATGGGGTGAAGCCACAGCTGGGCTAGATGCAGGGTTTAGGTTTGAAGAAAAAAAAAATCACATGATGATCACATGTAGAAACCTTGGATCCATAGTAAGTAGGGAAGAAAATGACTTAATTTGACAAAACAAATTTATGTATATCTTCTATGCAAAACACATCTCTATGTATCTATATCTGGTTATCTATCTGCATATCTAACAATATTTATATGTATTACATATTGCATAGACCATATCAATTTTACTTAATAAAATCTAACATTTACTGCATAAGCTTAATAGAAAAATGGAATTGTCTTTACTCATGGTCCCGCACACACCTTCTCCCACACTTCTCAGACACAATAAATCACCATTTGCATGGATATTTGCCGAGCTCAGACACTGTCTATAAAATATTGGATCTGGTTACAGCTTGCAACATGCAATCATTGAAAAAAGTCACCCAGACATTTTACTAGGTACATGAAAGAGTTATTAAAACCTCCCGGTCCTAAAAATTAAATTTAGATTCATTGAAAAGACAACAATGTGCAGAATGAGAGTCACATGATTTGTTACTTTATAACCATGTGGTACCCATTTAGTAAAATATAAAGAGGGACATGGATGTCGCCCTTGACAGGCCTGCTATATTATATCCTATATTGTTAACTGGATTTACGCAAAGTGTACAATGTGTCACAAAAAATTCTAAATTTTCACTCTGACTATTTTATGGCCATACATGTATAAATCCATCATCTGCAAAGTAGGATCATGTAGTGACTTACATATTTAAAAACATAATTTTAATAGAAATTGTAGATACTAAATAGTGGCATCAAAGGATAGGAGTTTTGGATTAATCTATTATTTATATAACTTTATACCAGCGGTCTCCCTCCCAGTCTTGTCATCTGTTTCTTGAGGTGTACGTCTAATTATAAAAAAAATTAAAAAAAAAATCAGAAATGAATAGTACAGGTGAAAATGAGAAACTTTGTGATATATCTTATTTAATAAATATGTTGCCTTCTCTATTTATCAAGCTAAGTTACTTTTTGTATATTAATATATAGAGAGGGGAGGGGAAGAAGGAGGCTGTTGGAAAACACGTAATGATAACTGCTGCTGCTATACTCTGATATTCTGTGGTTGAGGGGGAGCTATCTTTATACTTCTATGCTAGAGATGAGAGGTAATACATCAATTAACACCCTCCTCATCCCCCTCCCAACTCCATAGAGTTCTATGAGTGAGTAAGCAGGATAGGGCACTCTATGTAAACAAATAAACCGATAAGGAGATGTAGGAAGATGAAGGAATGAAGCAGCTAGAAATAAAACATATTACAAGATTTCTTATATTCACATGCACTGATCTTTTATAAAAAAAAGTTGCGTATATATACGTATGTTTTAAACAGTAAGGTTAGAAATATGCAGAGTATACAGGTGTTTAATCTTCCACTAATTTACTCTACTATTAGCTGGTGGATGGTTGAGGAGGCAGGTCTTAGCAAAAGGGATGTGGTTTAACCAGCTTTGAGTTGTGTCTTACTGTAAACAAGGAAGGAAGAGGCTCTTGCTGCAGCCACTGGTCTTACAGTCAGATATATGCTAGCTCTTATGTGTAGAGAAGAATTATTTGTATATATTGTAAATTTTATTGTAATCTGATCATGACACATAAAATCCCCCATACTAGCCCCCATACCTTGTCAACTATTGAATTATATAGTATTTACCTATATTTTATTATCTTTATTACTTAGCTTTGCAGAGTCATATAAGTGAAATTGTGAGTGCTGATCTGTAATTGTGGACCTCTACAAGATATGGAATTCTATATTTCTACATAGCTGCTCGAAAGAACTGGCTTCAAAGACAAAATAGTTTTTAGTGGTGAAGAAGGAAGTTTTAACACGTTCTAAAAACAGTAAATTGTGTTGTAGTACAGTATTTAATAGAGTGAATTTGCAATGTAATGCCAAACGGACACTATAGACTGAAAAATAAATATCTGTATACGGTATGTTTTTAGGCCTAGCTATTCAATTACAGAAAAAGACACAAACATTAACATTGACACAGCAGACTCTACCTGCTCAGGAGGCTGAGGGCCTTCAGAGTCCAGGGGACACTTCTTAGGGCCTTCTTCAACTCTGTGGTTGCTTCAGCCATCTTTTTCGGTGTGGCCTGCTGGGGGAGCAGTATATCAACCAGGGACAGAAATAGACTTGACAGGCTGATCAGGAGGGCCAGCTCTGTCCTGGGGAGCCCCTTGGACCCAGTACAGGTGGTGGGTGACAGAAGGATACTGTCTGTGGTGACCTCCATGCGGGAGAACAAATCCCACCCCATGTATGAGACCCTGATGGGACTTGGCAGCACTGTAAGTGACCGTCTGCTTCACCCCAAGTGTGAGAAGGAGCACTATCGCAGGTCCCTCCTTCCAACCACGACCAGACTGTATAATCTACATCAGACCATCACTCCGCACAGAGAACTAATGATTATGACGATGACCATGAAGTCTTCCTTCTATCTCTTCCGTTCCTTAGCTGCTATGGACTCCTAGTATATCTTCTCTTCTCAGCATATGTGTGTCTACGTCTGTATTATATTATTGTGTATTATCCTGTATTTGTATTACTATGCTGCTGTAACATGCTGAAATTTTCCCACTGTGGGACTATTAAAGGATTATTTTATCTTATCTTATCTTATTGAGTTATCACTAAGAACAATGAATAGGAATGTAAAAGTTATCTGACTGCAGGGGAGTATTACTATTATGGTTAGTCACTGTGATAAATCTGACATATATCTGTCTAAATTTGCACTGTGTAACTAATAGTAAAGCTAGTTGCACATGACTGTGTGCTAACCAGTGGCTGTGAATGAATGACATGAGCGGAGCACGGGCGACACATGGCTGTCATCTGTGTGCTGCCCGTGCACTGCCCATGCTTCTGTGGCCCCTTTCATTCAATGAATAGGAGCTGTGGAAGCAGGGCCGCATAGTCGGAGAAGAATAGGACCCGTTCCATATTTTGCGGCCCAGACTGTCAGCCCTCACACAAGACTGTGTAATTAATGGGTCAGTGTGGTATCAGGGAAAAACCTGGATCGCACACTGACCATTCATATGGTCATCTGCAAGAGGGTTAAATCGGAGCCATTTTCTGCTATCATTTCAGCTTCTTTTTTGGGGGGGAAGACTTATCAAACCCTCCTGATGACCATGATGCCCCTTGCTCCACTGGTGTACATTGGGATAACATCCCGAGTGGGCAATGTACAGATTCTTCACTAATAGTCACCATGAATTATTAATTATTCTGCAATCCTATAATATACACCTGCTTATAGGGCATAAACTAGGACTTTTATTAGCTGCAATTTTCCATTACACTCAGCACACAAATGATGATGCTAAAATTATTTAATTTGCAAATCTGGTAGAAGAGTTTCATTTATTCTGAATATAAAATGGATATAATTGAGAAATAAATAGCGAGTTAGTGGTGTGTGCTCATCATATGTTATCTGAGCGCACTGATGATGAGGCAGATTACAGATTTTAATTAGGTACTTTATAACATAATGGGAACAAATTATTAGTCAGATTAGAATTAGTTTCAATTATTCTTTGACTCCTAGTGTAGTTACATGCTTATAGATAGATGTTCACCAAACCCTCCAAGAGTCTGAATGAGAGATATTTGCGGTTAGGTTGTGATTTCTTTGTGGCCCTTCTAGTCGATCTTTTGCGTGGATCGGCACATGACATGTTAGGGTAGTTTTTGTTGTCATACTGAATTGCTATTTTTTAGGACAATATGCTCTAAAAAGCTGTATTGGTATGTTGTACATATGTTTGTGTCCATTTTTGATGGCCATGCTATCCATAGACAGCACTCCATCCTGCCATCCTGCTATTTTTGGGTTATGTGCTGTCCATGGCTGATCCGTTATTCAGGGCCATGAATAACACATCAACTTTTTTACTTAATTTCCTAAATTTTACAATGTCTGTCCATGAAAACAAACAGCACCTGGATGGCATCTGTATCCTGTCCATGATTGCATGGACCTGTAGACTTTAATGAAGAACTGTGGCCACCAGTGGAAGTTTGTATACTGTACATGCATTAAGAGAATGGGGTCCACACTCCGGCATCACAAAGACGAGGACCTATGACTAAGGCTTTAGCCAAACCACCATTGGATACAAAATAACTATAGAAAAAAATTATGTCTTCATATCAGATTAAAATTCTAGATAGTAATTCCTAAAAAGAAAAAAAAAGTATGAAGGGAAGACTTAGGACTTTTGTGTATAGAGTAATAGTCCTATATTATATTATCATATATAGGGTTGTAGGAGAAAATTTCTTCATACGTATGGAGTCATACAGAGCGTATCATCATTGAAAAGAGACTCCTGCGGCTAATCCCACTGTATGAAATTGTTTTACATTATATTGTCCCAAGGAATTTTTTGCAAAAACTTAAATATGAACTAAACTTTGAGGGTTCTTTGACCTCTTTTCACCCATTTGAGGCCATCCAGCAGTTATATGGCTAAAAAGCAATGTTTCTGACATCCTGTCTAGAGATGTCAATGTATGCTAATGGGTCCTACATATTGCAATATATCCTCCCAAAATGACGACATGACCAGGCAATCCCAAATTTTATGCCACAAGTCAGAGAAGAGGGCTTATTGTTATATAATCTGGGTTGGTGGGAGTTGGTGAGTTATTAAGACCATAACTTACCCAGTGCATACCTCAAGTGACACCTAGCTTTGGGCCATCCTCAAGGGCTATGTTTATATAATCTCCCAGATGGCAAAGGCCAGGGGGATGCTTGTTCGAAGCACCAGAGGGTTAAAAGTGTGGTAAACCCTACAAAGAATGCGCAAAATCTAACATATAATGTGCATCAGGAATACGCCATCATACCTGGAGATCCTGATAAATTGTGGAAACAGCAAAGTCATAAACTGGCAAAAAGGTCAGGATGGGTTAGCTTAGGTTGTCAGGTCAGAGACAGGCAGACAGAGGTCATGCACATAAGGTCAGGATAGCAGGATCAGAACCAGGAACAAAGTTAGGAAACAGGCCAAGGTACGTAAATGGAGTATCAGTCAGATCATGCAGAATGCAGTGTAAGAATATTCTATTTATATATTCTATATTGCTCAGGCGCTGTGTTGCGGTATAAACAGCCAAGAGCTGTCTGGGATTGGCTGGTAAAGGGTCACTGATGTGTACATTAGCCCGCCCATCTCAGATGCAGGCCCATCAGAATCAAAATCAGGAAGACATGCAAGGCAGAATGGAGAAGTAGAAACTGCACAGTATGTATCAGAGGTAGCCTGGTGGCTGTGTCCAGGGCCGCCACCAGGAATTTTGGGGCCCCATACACCCTAAGTGTCTGCCCCCCCCCCCGCCATTTTAACACCACTTTATTTTGTGACATACCAATTATGTATTACGTCCCAACTTTTGAAGAGTAGAAAGAGGGAGAAACAATTTTAGCTCTGACCGCTTTTCTGTTGACTCCACCCATTCTCATTCATTTTCATGTGCTCCCACACAGTATAATCCTCCTACAGTCACCTGTAAATTATATGTCCCCCCTCTATCTCTCCCCCAGTTTCATATACACCCTTCATCTGCCCCGTTTCATGTCCCCCCCCTCCATCTCTGTCCCCAGTTTCATGCTGTTCTCCCCCTTTCAACTGCCCACAGTTTCATGTCCCCCATCTCTGCCCCAGTGTCATGCCGTTCCCCCCTCATCTGCCCCAGTGTCATGCCATTCCTCCCCCTTCATCTGCCCCAGTGTCCATGCCATTCTCTCCCCACCCCCTTCATCTGCCCCAGTGTCATGCCATTCTCCCCCCTTCATTTGCCCCAGTGTAATGCCATTCTCCCCCCTTCATTTTCCCCAGTGTCATGCCATTCTCCCCCCTTCATTTGCCCCAGTGTAATGCCATTCTCCCCCCTTCATTTGCCCCAGTGTAATGCCATTCTCCCACTTCATCTGCCCCAGTGTAATGCCATTCTCCCACTTCATCTGCCCCAGTGTAATGCCATTCTCCCACTTCATCTGCCCCAGTGTAATGCCATTCTCCCACTTCATCTGCCCCAGTGTAATGCCATTCTCCCCCCCTCATCTGCCCCAGTGTAATGTCATCCCCCCCTTCATTTGCCCCAGTGTAATGTCATTCACCCCCCCTTCATTTGCCCCAGTGTCATGCCATTCTCTTCCCACCCCCTTCATCTTCCACAGTGTCATGCCGTTCCCCCCCTCCCCTTCATTTGCCCCCCAGTTTCATGGGCCCCCTTCATTATGTTAAACACAAAACAAACACTTATTTACACTCACCCTTCCTTCATCGCTCCCTCGCCGCTCCTCTCTCTGACGCTCCTGTCACTCCACTGACAGGTGTAAGCGCGATGTGACGTCGTGACGTCATGCCGTCACGCCGTCACGCCGTCACGCGCGATGTGACACGCCGAAGCCGGGCGCAGCATTAAAGCAGGGGCTGAGCTGAGCTCCTGCTTTAATCGCCTGTGTATTCAGCTCAACGGCGTCCGATGGACGCCGATGAGCTGAAATCGGGACAGGCAAGTGCCGGGGGCCCCAAGAGGCTCTGTGGGCCCCGGCACTTGCCCGACTATACTATAGTGACGCCGGCCCAGGGCACAATTGCTGCTGCGGGCGCCAGGGGTCCGGCCAAAACCGGACCCCCCCATTTTTCAATTTGGCCGGGCCCCTGACACCAGTAGCGGTAATACTGCCCTATCGGCGGCCCTGGCTGTGTCTGCTATGAGAGATTATGCAGGAAAGCACAGAGGGCCAATGCTAGATGCTACTTCTCACACAGAAATCTATGGAGAGGGAAGGGGGAGGAGGAGGCTGCTGGAAAAGATACACACATATTTTTGGCTGGTTTGGGGTGCTTTCTTGCTATAGCAGCTTCCAGGTGAGCACATTGCTGAGTTTTCCTGAAGGAAATTCAGCAGTGTATTTATTCCATGTGGCCCCATCTTTAGGCTGGTTTCACACAGACAAGTTTAGGCCAGGAAACTTTATAGGCCCAAACTTGTCTCAGCCAAACTGAACTGACAGGCTGATAAAATCCATCTGATACATGGACTGAGTTTTCTGGTCTTCACTCAGCCATGTGAATCCGGCTGTAGACTACTGCCTGACATAGTGAGCCGCCATCAAAAAGTGCTGCAGGAAAAACCATGGCAGAAACACATTGTAAGTTTTCCAGCAGTATTTATCACAGAAAGTCTGCAGAGTTTTCCTCTGCGGACATTCTGCTTCCACTATACCGACATACGTCCCAACCATCCCGGATTCTGCAGGACATTTCTGGATTCAGGGTCATGTCCCGCTGTCCCGGTTGGCAGGATGTATGTCCCAGTTTCAACTCATCTGTGTCCGGAGGTGAGTGGGCGGGGCTAAATTTGCACGCGCACACAGCATGCTGTACATTTTGCCCCTCTTTCTGTTTTTCAAAAGTTAGGTATGTACCTATAGGGAAACTGCCAGTGTTTCTATTGGTACAATTGATATGCTGCGATTTACATTTTTGCTGCAGATTATTTTTTTGCAATGTAGGAGTAGCCAGAATTGCATCCACCTTGGAGTCAACGTAAAATGCTGTGGTTTTTGCTGTGGCGTTTCTTTAGGCTGATGCACCACAATGCTGAAAAGCTGCTTTTTTTTTTTTTGCACATTTTTTTTTTAGTGAGACCCAGGAATGACTACCAAAGAAATGAGAAATATATAGCAAGCTCTTAATTGTCCATGGAGTTTTTTGGCAAAGATTTTGACGAGAAAAAATCCGCTTCAGGAATTAGGAAATGTTTTTTCCTCCAGCACAGTGTATGGACCTTGAAAAAACTGCTAGCATTTTTTCCACACGTTTTTTGCCATTTCCACATGGATTTTCCGCCTCTTATTGACTGTGTTGGTTTTTGCAGGCAGAATGGGAGGCGATTTTTTGAGCCGGATTCTGAAGCGGATTCCGCGTCAAAATCCAGCCCCAAAAAACCCCATCTGAACCCGGTTTACATAGATTATAGTCAGATTACAGAATATAACTTCCAACCTGGAAAGGTAAAGAGTAGAGATGAGCGAACACTAAAATGTTCGAGGTTCGAAATTCGATTCGAACAGCCGCTCACTGTTCGAGTGTTCGAATGGGTTTCGAACCCCATTATAGTCTATGGGGAACATAAACTCGTTAAGGGGGAAACCCAAATTCGTGTCTGGAGGGTCACCAAGTCCACTATGACACCCCAGGAAATGATACCAACACCCTGGAATGACACTGGGACAGCAGGGGAAGCATGTCTGGGGGCATAAAAGTCACTTTATTTCATGGAAATCCCTGTCAGTTTGCGATTTTCGCAAGCTAACTTTTCCCCATAGAAATGCATTGGCCAGTGCTGATTGGCCAGAGTACGGAACTCGACCAATCAGCGCTGGCTCTGCTGGAGGAGGCGGAGTCTAAGATAGCTCCACACCAGTCTCCATTCAGGTCCGACCTTAGACTCCGCCTCCTCCGGCAGAGCCAGCGCTGATTGGCCGAAGGCTGGCCAATGCATTCCTATGCGAATGCAGACTTAGCAGTGCTGAGTCAGTTTTGCTCAACTACACATCTGATGCACACTCGGCACTGCTACATCAGATGTAGCAATCTGATGTAGCAGAGCCGAGGGTGCACTAGAACCCCTGTGCAAACTCAGTTCACGCTAATAGAATGCATTGGCCAGCGCTGATTGGCCAATGCATTCTATTAGCCCGATGAAGTAGAGCTGAATGTGTGTGCTAAGCACACACATTCAGCACTGCTTCATCAAGCCAATACAATGCATTAGCCAGTGCTGATTGGCCAGAGTACGGAATTCGGCCAATCAGCGCTGGCTCTGCTGGAGGAGGCGGAGTCTAAGATCGCTCCACACCAGTCTCCATTCAGGTCCGACCTTAGACTCCGCCTCCTCCGGCAGAGCCAGCGCTGATTGGCCGAAGGCTGGCCAATGCATTCCTATGCGAATGCAGACTTAGCAGTGCTGAGTCAGTTTTGCTCAACTACACATCTGATGCACACTCGGCACTGCTACATCAGATGTAGCAATCTGATGTAGCAGAGCCGAGGGTGCACTAGAACCCCTGTGCAAACTCAGTTCACGCTAATAGAATGCATTGGCCAGCGCTGATTGGCCAATGCATTCTATTAGCCCGATGAAGTAGAGCTGAATGTGTGTGCTAAGCACACACATTCAGCACTGCTTCATCAAGCCAATACAATGCATTAGCCAGTGCTGATTGGCCAGAGTACGGAATTCGGCCAATCAGCGCTGGCCAATGCATTCTATTAGCCCGATGAAGTAGAGCTGAATGTGTGTGCTAAGCACACACATTCAGCACTGCTTCATCAAGCCAATACAATGCATTAGCCAGTGCTGATTGGCCAGAGTACGGAATTCGGCCAATCAGCGCTGGCTCTGCCGGAGGAGGCGGAGTCTAAGGTCGGACCTGAATGGAGACTGGTGTGGAGCGATCTTAGACTCCGCCTCCTCCAGCAGAGCCAGCGCTGATTGGTCGAGTTCCGTACTCTGGCCAATCAGCGCTGGCCAATGCATTCTATTAGCCCGATGAAGTAGAGCTGAATGTGTGTGCTTAGCACACACATTCAGCTCTACTTCATCAGGCTAATAGAATACATTGGCCAATCAGCGCTGGCCAATGCATTCTATTAGCTTGATGAAGCAGAGTGTGCACAAGGGTTCAAGCGCACCCTCGGCTCTGATGTAGCAGAGCTGAGGGTGCACAAGGGTTCAAGTGCACCCTCGGCTCTCCTACATCAGAGCCGAGGGTGCGCTTGAACCCTTGTGCAGCCTCGGCTCTGCTACATCAGAGCCGAGGGTGCGCTTGAACCCTTGTGCACACTCTGCTTCATCAAGCTAATAGAATGCATTGGCCAGCACTGATTGGCCAGAGTACGGAATTCGGCCAATCAGCGCTGGCCAATGCATCCCTATGGGAAAAAGTTTATCTCACAAAAATCACAATTACACACCCGATAGAGCCCCAAAAAGTTATTTTTAATAACATTCCCCCCTAAATAAAGGTTATCCCTAGCTATCCCTGCCTGTACAGCTATCCCTGTCTCATAGTCACAAAGTTCACATTCTCATATGACCCGGATTTGAAATCCACTATTCGTCTAAAATGGAGGTCACCTGATTTCGGCAGCCAATGACTTTTTCCAATTTTTTTCAATGCCCCCAGTGTCGTAGTTCCTGTCCCACCTCCCCTGCGCTGTTATTGGTGCAAAAAAGGCGCCAGGGAAGGTGGGAGGGGAATCGAATTTTGGCGCACTTTACCACGTGGTGTTCGATTCGATTCGAACATGGCGAACACCCTGATATCCGATCGAACATGTGTTCGATAGAACACTGTTCGCTCATCTCTAGTAAAGAGTGTGATTGGCTAATAAATTATACATTGCTATAGATACATTCCATTATATTACCCTGTTACCATAAGAAAATATAAAATAAAAATATACATATAAAGAATTGAATTGCAGCCTAACTGTGAGAGACAGACAGTAATCTGAATCTTCCTGAAACTTTCTGCACAATGCTGAGTATGCGGCCATAAGCAAGCCTGCAAATTGAACAATCAGTGCTAAAAGGGTTTAAGTCCAAATGAAGAATGCCAGTGGAAATAACTCCAGGGACCTTTTAACAGATGGACACTTGTAAATCTAACAGGATTTCCTACTGCCTCAGGTGAAATGAAGACTGCCTCATTAAACTGTCTGCGAGCCACTGTGAGCCACATTGCTCATCGGAACGACAGCGGAATAGCCCGCACAGCACTACACGTCCTCTGCATAATGGAACATATGTATGGAATCAATAGGCAAAGTAAAGACCATCACAAACCTTCACATTCAGACAAGAATTTACATTTACTTATATGGAATTATAGACGGTCAGAGCAAAATAATACATGGTATACAGAGGGAAAACATTTTTAATATAGATTTATTTACCAATAAAGTAAAAAATTATTATATAAATAATATAAATATAAATAATTTTATGCAACATTATTGAAAACTTTCGATAGCGACCATTCCCAATTCATTACTATATTATATAATATGATAAATAAAAATGTAAAAATACTGTACAAGGTTTCCATCAAAGTCTATCAAGATTCTGCATAATAAATGTGTGGTCTCTATAATGTAATGACATAAAAACTGCAGAGAAATACTGTGTTTGCACAATTTTGTTTTTAGAGCCAAAATGACGTTACCTGTATTCTGTGGGTCAGTAAAATTAAGGCAATACCAAATTTATATATTTTTTTATGTTTTAACCCCTTTAAAACTTTAAATGTAAAACTATACCAAAAAAATAAATTTCTATAAGTCGTCATATTCTGATACTACAACTTTGTTTAGATTTCAGTAAACGAGGATGCATAAGACAAATGGTCCGCTAAAAAACCAATGCAGTTTTGGAAATTGCAGCATGTCACTTATACCTACAGAAACACCGGCGGTTTCCCCATTGGTATAATTGAAACAGAAAGTTCATGGAGTAAAACTTTGTAAACTTCGTCTAAAACGCTGCGGAAAGAACTGTGATGTATTGCCGCCAAGGGTTTCCTGCAGAGCTTTTTTGCTGTGGGATGCCACGTGGGGCCTTAGCCTTAGGCTTCATTCCCACGGAGTAACGCGCCACTCATTTAGACACGTAAACACGTGTCAGAGCGAGGCACTTCAAAACAGATCCCATTGACTTCAATGGGTGACAGCTTACACGCACTACACATTGAAATTAATGGGAGGCTTTATAAGCCATTGATTTCAATGTGTAGCGCGCGTAAGCCGGAACTTATTGACAGTCAATGGGATCTGTTTTGAAGCAGCTCGCTCTGACACACGTTTACGTGTCTAAATGAGTGGCGCGTTACTCCGTGGGAACGGAGCCTAAAATGCTTAATTTTTTTTTTTTTTTTTTTAAACTCATAGTGTTTGTGTGTGTTAGGCTAAAGCCCCACGGGCTGTAACCGCTACGCTAAAGCGCTGCAGGAACAACCGCAGTGTGAACCCATTGCCGTTATTCCCGCAGCGCCTTAAACAGAAAGTTCACAGAGTTTTCCTCCGCAGACTTTGTTACAATTATATCTATGGGAAATCCGCTGTTTCCGTAGATATAATTGACATGCTGCAATTTCATGTGATTTTTTTTTCCGCAAAGTGGGCATGGGATTCGCATGTACCGCGCCATTTCCATCACAGCCAAATCGCTGAGTTTAAACTAATATGAATGTTGGCGATCTCTGTAAGGCTAAGGCGTCACATTGCGGTATTGCTGCTTCTTTTTGTTGTTACAGATTTTGCTGCGGTTTTTTGAGCCAAAGCCAAGAATGGCTACAAAGGGAATGGAAAATATGAAGGAAGTTCTATATACTTCTCCCTTCTGCTCAATCCACACTTGTCTTTGGCTCAAAAATCAGGGCAGGAAAATCTGCACAAGGCGGTGGCCTCTTTATTCTAGGGATGGGGGGGATTTATACAGAAACAGAAAATTTGGTAACTTTCTAAAACAAATCGTAGTATACAAGGCCAGAAAGTAAGAGCCTGTGAAATTATATACCACGGCATCCCTATGTCTCAGGGTATTAGCAGCAGGTTTAGTGGATTCTAAATAATAGCAACGTGTCATAGGTATGAGGTTATTTCCTAGCACTAGGAGACTATGTATGGATCTCCAGTAATATACAAACCTGTCATAAAGCACATTTCTCTGATCTCAACCTCTATTACTTTTCCTGTGCAGAAAAAGCAGACAAATGCAATAATTGGTGAAGATGGCATTTTGCCCTTAATGGCGATCTATTTCATTCAGCAGCCTCCGGCTAATAGGACTGTTATTTACTCCTTTCAGGAAAAGTACTGAATAGTGTGAAATGCGCTAGTCAATAATGTTGGATAGCTAGATAAATAATACTTATACTGTTTTCTGACAAATCCTTCTGAAACAGAAATATAAATAACATCTCAGTATTGTCAGCTTACTGACCCGGAAAATGTCATCCTACAGAGAGCAGGTCCAGGATCTCGAAGCCTTCATGTGTTAAGTACTGAGGAAAAGCCATTTATTATTATTATTATTATTATTATTATTGATTATTAATATAGGACCAGTAATTCCATGGTGCTGTACATTATTATATTAATTCCATGGTGCTTTACATTAGGGGGAATTACATACTGTACACAAAATATACAAATATAATACTAACAATCACTGACTGGCACAGTGGGATGGCTCTGCCCACAAGGGCTTACAGTCTATAAGGGTATATTCAATAGAATCTAAATCTGTGCCATATGTAACAGAGAAATCCAACTGTAATTCATTAACGTGCCCCAGTCATCTGCACAATATGCATAGAGAAAAAATTACATTATCCCCAGTGCGAAAGAAGATCAGAGTGTCCGAAATAACATTCAACCATGGACGTCGATATATTACTAGTGTGCCTATTTTGTACCATCCATCAATAACAACACTGGACATTTGTCTAAACCTCTGCATTGTGTGATTCCTCTGTTACTCCTCCTGTAAACGTATTAGTAGACTGATAACAATTACTCAAATTAATAAGCAGCGTCTCTATCGAGTCTGATACTGTCAACACCGATTGGACAGATCCAGACTTTCTTCATAGAGGTTTACACTATTGGTATTAATGCCTGTTGTTCTCATTCGTCATAGGAAGAGAACAACGGACATTAATGGTAATATAGTGACTAATACATATGGACTGTAATATATATATATATATATATATATATATATATATATATATATATATAATATATATATATATATATATTATACTCTCTGTCTGGTGTCTGTCTATATTCACTCTCATATTAACTAACATGGCTGAGGCTTTCTTCTTCTCTCATGTCTGTTACTTTTCTGATGGAAGAATAAGTTGTGCCTGCAGGACTTTCTTATGTTACACGATGGAAGAAAGCTTTTGTAATGTCTTTGTACATTAGTGTCTTTGGGTATAGACACGGATGGAGAGGGTTCTGTCTGCAGATGTTGGGAAGAGAAGGAATGGGCAGCTGAAACATCATTCGCTCTCTGAAGTGTATGGCCAGAATTAAGGCCCCCAACTTCGGTACTGGCCATGATGTGACATTACCACAGTCTCTGTTTGTCAACTTGTGAATGGGAGATGGAATAAGTTCTAACTATATGTAGTGTCACACAAGAATAGTCCTTGGGAAGAGTTATATTTTGTTATTATAATAATATTTTCTATGTTTTAGGCTAAGCCCCCATGTAGCAAGCTGCTGCCAAAAAAACGTTGCGGAAAAGACTGTGGCGGAAATGCAGCAAATTTTTTTCTGCAGCGTTTTTCAAAGAAAGTCTCCAGAATTTTTGTCTGTGGATTTTCTGCCTTTATAATACCTCTGTGGAAAATTCCAGCGTTTGTGTAGGTAGAATTGACATCCTGTGATTTACAAAACGCCAGTTTTTTTTTAAATTGCAGCATTTCCATTGCTGATTTTTCCTGCAATGTGTGGATGGGATTAGCCAGGATCCCATCCAATTTGCAGGTAATGTAAAATGCAAAGTTTTTTGTCACAGTATTTCCACCATGGCCATAACATTGTGTTTTTGCAACTTGCGCCCTTGTCTTACATAGTTTTATGATAGTCATTGCCCTTTACAGGGCACTGGAGCAGCATTTGCTAGAAGAGTTAAATGGTAATTTAGCCAGCCCTACACTAAGCTATTTCAGGCCTGTTAGCTATAGTGTATAGTTAGCTGTAGTGTAGTACAGACTGGGGTTGAGCCGATCTTGAGATTTCAGGATCGATTTTAAAATCCGATTTGTGATAATTTTCCAGCCGATCCTGATCCCGATTACGATCGTGAAATCTGCACGATCGCTGATCGGAATCCAATCTTTCCCGATTCCGATCGCTCAACCCTAGTACAGACATGTTTCAAAAATCACCAGAGAGCAGGTTTAGCTCATAACAGCAGCAAAGCCAAGACCGGCTGCTCCACAATATTGGGCACAACATCCTGCAGAAGAAACCTTTCATCTCCTTTGCCAAACAGTGAAGGTACCTGGTTTTCATAGCTGAAATGAGTCAAAGATGGGGAGGGGGGTGGAGGGTAAGGGATAAAAGAGTTGCAGCAAGAAGGAAGGTTGCACCATAGAAACCGAATAGGTTATCCTCAAAGGGCTACAGGAATTTGGTAGTGGAGACTGGACCTGTAGTCTCTGGGGCTAGCAAAAAAGAGGGAAAGGACCCAGAGGAAAGGTATGGACTGTGAGATCAAAATATCAGCTGGAAGCCCTAGAATTGTAAAATACAATCTCGGCACCCGATGTGCCATGCGGTGTGCAATAGGTTTCTCTATCCTGTACAGGAGGGGGACTTCAGTAAACCATTCCTCAATAGCAGGTGATGACTGGTTCCTCCAGTGTTGGAGCAAGACATTTTTTGGAGTCACAAATATATTGTGTTTCATTTTTTTTGGAAGAAGCCATTAAATTTATCGGTATGGTTTTGGAGTATGAGGAGGAATGGTAGAGCCCTGAAAAATCCTAGGCAGACACATGGAAAACATAAAATATTGCAAGTAATGTAAACCTAACCCCGTGCCTGCTTATGGACAGGGAGTTTAGTGTATTGAATCACGTTGTTGTAAAGCCCATTACCTAGAGATGAGTCCGATGAGTCTCAGCTTTTCCCTTTGTATTCCAATTTTGCAAAATATCAGACTTGTGTTTCTAGCTATTTATTTTCTGCTGCTTATAGAGCACCTACATAGTTCACATTGCTTGCAGAGATTGTCAGCATTCACATCAGTCCTTGCCCTGAATGAAGCTTAAAATTGAATTATTCTGCGACAAACACAAACACCTATCAATTTGTGGGAGGCACAGAAGTAAAGAGTGTACTGATTTTTATAACATGGATAACCTCTTTAACAATACTGGATAGCTTATCCCTTTAATTCCACATTGATAATTGTGCAAATATTGGTGCATTGATTCCATATATTATATATTCACATATATAAACTACTCATAGGCTGATAAGAAGACTTTAGCAGGACTCTAGGTGTTCGGTGATATACACCAGATTATTAGACGAAACTGCTGTCAATGAAAACAATACTACAGTATACAGTATATATTGACCACACATTTCTTACAAGGTATAAAGTATAGTATTACTGTGAACGATGAGTGTACACATAGTTTTAGCTCTATTCTGCCTTTTTATTGCATGCAGATATCTGTATGACTGATTTATTACATTGTACCATCAGGTCACATGGGAAACTGTCCGCTTGGTTTCCTTGTCAGCATTACCTGGCAGAGTATCATTTTATCATTGATAGTGCATTTCCCACTGCTATTAAACTTACTATAACAGGTCACAAATGGCCTGGGGAGAGGAAAACACTTCTGTTCTCTCTCTTACCAGGTAGTCTGTGTTACATGACCCATGTGCTGGGCTCTAATGTCAGATCATTTTTCTTTTGAAGTCTATATACAAGCTTGTATGGCCGCAGAGGCACAGAACAAATCTATAAGAGCTCTGAGCCACCCAGAAGGCCAGCTTTAATTCTGGGATGGAATCAGACCGGCATCACATTGTGATGGAAAAATACAGCCGGATACAGTGCAAACCTTCATAGGATTGGTTGGTCGTGTATTTAGCTCTGTGAACATACATCTTATTACATAAATAGAGCTTAACATTGAACAATAAGTATAAAAAATATATAGTATACTTGTATCTTATAATTATAAGAATTTAAAGTGCACCTCCAATTAGAAAACAACTCATAAATGAATAGTACAAGTGAATATAAGAAACTTATAAAAGAAAAAATGCTTCTATCTCCATTTATCAGCATAGAAGTCTATGGAGCGGGGAGGAGGAGACTGCTGGAAAAGACAAATGCCTACTGTGATTGATACGAAGTTAGTTCTTTTAACTCTATTACATAGTGTAAGATTTTGCTCTAGCACTGTAAAGAATCAGACAATAAATCAGTTAAGAGTTTTTCTCATATTTAAATTTGAAGAAAATTAAAATTTAAACATTTTAACAAATATAAATAATTCAAAATTAAACTTTTTTTTAAGTCTATTAAAGTTAAAGTTATTTATATTTGCAAAAATATGTAACATTTAATTGTCTACAAATTTAAATATGTGATGTTTGATGGAAAACCCCTTTAACAAGCCAGTAGCAGCCTACTCCTCCCTTCTCCATAGACCTCTTTGTATGATGCTGGTAACATATACAGATACAAGTGCTGTTAAGCCTCCTGCTCTCAACCATAGTGATTTTTACTGTCTGCAAAAACTGTCAGCATGTCATTAGCAAAAACGGATCTGTAAATAGACTTGTATGATCCTCTGCAATTGTCTGTGCTGAAAATGTGGTCATAATTTGCAGTCCTTATATATGGCACAGACGCATGGCTGCAAAAACTAAACATTCCTCCAAATGGTATAGATAAAAAAAAAATCTAACCAAACAAAATAAGATGTCTTATGCATACACGGATATGTAAAAAAGTTACAGAATACAGAGACTCCAAGGAATTTTGTTTTAGCAATGTTCAAACGTAAAAAAAAACTATATAAATTTAGCATTGCTGTAATTGTTGGAAGGGTAACACATCATGCAAGGTCAAGTAAACTCCACATATCTATTTCTCTGTTCTAATACAAATGCATCTTTCATGTGACAGATATCAACAATGCCCAACGTACCCCCGTGAATATAATGGGGTCTGACAAGTTCTCTGTTAGGGTGTCTGACCCATTGCTGGAAGAAGGGCCAGACATGTCGGGTTTTTCTGTCCGCTTGAAAAGTCGGACATCTTTACATGTGGACAGTGAAGGAAGGGCATGGAGTGCAAAAGAACGCATCCGATCGCCATTTAAGTGAATGACAAGTGTCACGGACACAGCTAGTGTCCGCTCCTAATGTCCGTGACAGATTTTGAATGGACACTAGGAGCGGACACTACCTGCCGGACACTGACGGTAGTGTGAACGCTCCCTTAGTGTAACTGTATAGAACTGGAAAGAAACAAGATCTTATAACACAATAACGTATCACGCTCAGCACTTAGAATTCTGGCATTAAAAAAGGGTGCAAAATAGGGATTTGCAACATTTTGAGCTTATTTTTGCAAGATGTTTTGCCTTTGTGCATTTTTACACCTTTCACTCCACTTTTGAATGACGATTGGGAAAGCTGGATGGTTATTCTATCTATCTATATGTACAACAGGCCGTGTGACATTTGAAACATTTTGCGCAAATTGTAACAAAACAGACTCCTGCAAATTGACTTTAAAAATGCCCTCATGATAAATTCTCCCCAAATGTTCACTTTCCTACTTGCCAATGTGGTAAAACACAATGCTGACTCTGAACTCTGAACCTATCTATTGATTTTTTTTTTTGCCTAGAGTTAGAAAAATTCTCACTAACAATTCATAACCTTTCAAAGAAATATCAGATACCTCTGGTATGCATTCCGCAGCATATACTGATCATTTGGATTACTAAATACATGCATGAAGTTTTGTAAGCTCCCAAACTGTCTGAAACGTCGACTAAAATGACCTAGGCACACTGGGGCAGATTTACTAAGCTAAATATGCCAGAATTTTTTCCCTCCCCTATCAGTATGTCTTTGGAGTGTGGGGGGAAACCCATGCAAACATGGGGAGAACATACAAACTCCTTGCAGATGTTGTCCATGGCAGGATTTGTTAACAATTCAGAGACATTTTAGGGGACACCTGATCAATTTGTACAAATTTCTAAAAGGTCCATCCAGAAAAAACCAAACAGTTCACTTTATATGATGTATTTTAGGCTAAGGCCCCACATTGCGGAAATGCAGCTTTTTTGTTGCAGATATTGCTGTGTTTTTTTGAGCCAAAACCAAGAATGGCTACAAAAGGAATGGGAATTACCTAGTAAGTTCTTATACATCTCCCTTTTGCTCAATCCACTTCTGACATTGGTTCAAAAAAACACAGCAAAATCTGCAACAAAAAAATCTGTGTTTGCACAACATGGGGCCTCAGCCTTACTATAAGAGCTATAAAGTGGTAGAGTATTTTATCTCTATATAGTGATTCCTCTGCAATGTATGCGCATAATTGCTTGGTAAAACCATTTCTCGTATAAAAAAGCGCTAATTAAAAATTTAATGAACATCTGAAATGTTTTTTACCATTAGATTAAAATCTGGTTCTCACTCGTGAAAATAGTTACGTTTTACCCATATTTAGAAAATCAGTAACCTGATGTAAAACACAGACAAAAGCATAAGTTATATGAAAGATAAAAACCAAACAGGTAAAAGTTTATTGCATCAGTTCATGTATATAAAATTTACCAGTAAGAGCTAAGCTAACTTGTAAACTAATTTAATTATGGGCACAAATATTGCGAGACGATACACCATACACACTTATAAAAGGTTTGCATGTGTTAACACTCCATAAAAAGCAAAAATATATATCAAAGGAAAGTATAAAGGAAAACATGAATCAGAAGGTGACAGACTATAGCAACATGTACAGTAAGGTCATGTACAGAATGCCAAATATATCATCAGAAAAAAATCCAAACTCCAGAAACTTTGTAACATTTACTTTATTATTGTCTGAAACGTAATAAGTCTGAATAAGGCAAAAATGACAAATGTATCATGTAAAATTGGGGAGTTTATTTCATGAATCTGGTAAACAAAGATAGTTACATAGTTACATAGTAGATGAGGTTGGATGAAGACTTCAGTCCATCAAGTCCAACCTATAACCCTACAATCCCTACAGTGTTGATCCAGGGGAAGGCAAAAAACCCCATGAGGCTCATGCCAATTGCCCCATTTCAGGGGAAAAAAAAATCCCTTCCCGACCCCAATCTGGCAGTCAGTATAAAAACCCTGGATCAACCCAAGATAATCATTTTAGGATAGTAATCCCGCCATATTGTCTTGGTCTTGGGATCTGGCTCATGGATCCTTCTCTTAGAATGGATAGCAAAAACTTAATGGGGTCACCAAAAAAAAATTGTAATAGACAGAAATATCTTACCTATAGGAGTCACATTTTGCCTTTATTCATTTGAGAGTTTCATGTGATGGCTTGGTGTTCTTTCTGTCATCACGTGGGTTTCCTACCAGCAAGTACCATCCCTTCAAGTGGGCATGAAGGAGGCAGATCTAACCTTCTGAGGGTGCAAGGTTGGCATATGAGTAACAAGAAGATGTCAATGGAGTTAAAACCACATCACAGGTTTTGCTACTCTCCTACAAACTCCAACTCTACCAATGGTTATACCCATCCTGCTATATGTCACCCTGTTTATAAAGGAGGTGAGCTACAGTAATCCAGTAGAATTGTGGGACATCTGACTATTGATGACTTTTGCAAAGAAAAGCCCTTTTAAGATGTGAAGCAGAACAAGTGACAGTAAGTACAGGTAAAGCAAACTTGAAGGAGATTAGGCATTCATAGAAACAGCAGCATGCAATGACTCTGACAAGATAGACAAGCCCCCATTTACTGCTGTCTATCACTAAAAACTAGATTTATGCTCCTTTATATCACTGGGTGCACCTTATTTATGATGCGACAAGCACCTCCTCATAAATCATCCTCCAGTGGGACTAGGCCCAGCACTGAAATGTACAGCAGAATAGATATCAAGCATCATCTATACCAGTAAATAGGGATAAAGGATAATAAATCCCCACCCAGGCCATGCCCTTTACCACACTCCCTTTCAGAAAAGTGGTGGGTAGCTTTAAGGGAGTCTGTCAGCACAAAGTTAGATATAAAGATAAACAAAGGACCTTGTAGGGCATGAGATAAGGTTTTCCAATCTGCCTAATTTATTGCAAACCATCACTCTGTTGCTGAGATATTCGGACTTTTAAAAATATGTTAATGAACTGTTTTAGGGGAGTCTAATCTGCAGTTTGGGCTTCGGTCAGCATTGTAGATAACTGCCCCTAATTCCCTCCATGGTCCTCCAAGCACAGGATGAAGGACAGCTGTCTGTCCTTGGTCATCTTTCTGAAAGTCTTCGGCAAGCACTGTACACACTACTGCGCATGGCCAATGATGTCTTAGTCCACTGTGGAGAAGTTAGCTCGGTAGAAGCAGTGGTGTGCACCCAAACAGTCGAGACAGGGACACAAAATACACAGCAAACTGGTTTATTTAGAAAAAACAGGAAAATAAATTAACCTTGTCAAGCACACAATAAGCAAAACAAAATACAGCCTTAACTTCAGGCAAAAACAAAAAGATAAAACCTGCTCCCCTGAGCAACTAACTAAACAGAACGGATAACCTAACTATACGTGTGGCTTACTTCCAGCCACACAAGCAAAAAAAGCACAATATAGTCTCACCAGACTCAGGGTTACAGGACAGAACCATACACCTCCTTTCACCCCATGGAACTGCCCTGGAGTGCAGGATCTGCTGCCTTTTCTGGCCCAGTAATGAGTCAATGATCTACACCTGGGCTGAGGCCTACTCTAGATCCACCCTGGACCACACATATGTCAGAAACCTGGGGTTGATATATCTGGACTCAAGCACCCTGCCTGTCACCTTCTCACACCACCCTAAAGCACAGTACATGCTACTAGTAGAAGCCGAGTTTCCAGGTGATATCATCGGGCATTCAAAATAGTTTGAATGACTTTTGGAAAGACAAGTGAAAACAGAGGGTTGTCCTTCGTCCAAAGTCTTCGGTACTACTGTGTATGCCTGATGATGTTACAGAGCACCCAGAAGCGACACTTGTACTAGTAGCATGTACTGCACTTATTGGGGCACTGTGACGTCATCAGCCATGCACAGTAGCGTGCCAAAGATTTTTGTAAGTAAGTGAATTGCAAAGTGGATAAATATAACATATATTATTTATCTACCACAAGTCAGAAAAGTTAGTGGCCATTTCCATGAAAGCCTCAGCCCCAATCCTGTATTGGAGCTACAATGCGTGGCCGCACCTTACACAAGATATCAGGGTAGAGCTGTGATAATCTCTAATCATTTTCACTTTTGCAGGTGTATATACACCGTATATATAACACACACATACTGTATATCTGAACTGAATCCAGCAAGTGAATAAGTATTATTTCCCCTCATTTACATTTTGGCTGCAGAAAGATTAATCTAAATGCTTGTATCCCCATTCTGAGTAAATTCCCTTTGGGTAAATTTTATTTTCTACACATTCTAATGCTATGCTTTCTCTTTTCTAATTAGCAACACCTTCCGGATATAATCGCTGCACCTCCTAAATTTATGTACATATTTGCAGACCATTTATCCATATTGTTCATATTTGATCAAAAATAGACTCTGAACTATGTAGAACACGTTGCGATTTACCGCTTTGTCTAAATTAACCTGATACAGAAATATACATATGACTGATCACACCACAAATCAATATTTAGAATTCATGGCCTATTTTGAAAAAAAAAATATATATTTACATTTTACATTTTACATTTTATTTATATAGCGCCAACATATTCCGCAGCGCTGTACAATTTATAGGGTTCAGATACAGACATACATAACAAAGAACGTCATTTCACACAATGGGACTGAGGGCCCTGCTCAAAAGAGCTTACAATCTATGAGGTAGAGGGGGTGACACAAGAGGTAGCAGGGGCGGCATTGCTTATACAGTGTTCAGACAATTTTGTGCATTAGGAATTGTGATAGGCTTGTCTGAAAAGATGCGTCTTTAGTTTGCGTTTGAAACTGTAGAAGTTGGGAGTTAATCTTATTGTCCGGGGTAGAGCATTCCAGAGAAGTGGTGCAGCTCGGGAGAAGTCTTGTATACGAGCGTGGGAGGTTCTGATAATAGAGGATGTAAGTGTTAGGTCATTGAGTGAGCGGAGAGCACGGGTTGGGCGGTAGACAGAGATGAGGGAAGAAATGTAGGGAGGTGCGGCATTATGGAGAGCCTTGTGGATGAGTGTGATAACTTTATATTTTATTCTATATTGAATAGGCAGCCAATGTAGTGACTGGCACAGACCGGAGGCATCGCTGTAGCGTCTAGCCTGATAGATGAGCCTGGCCGCTGCATTCAGAATAGATTGTAGAGGGGAGAGTTTAGTGAGGGGAAGACCGATTAGTAAGGAATTACAGTAGTCAAGGCGAGAATGAATCAGAGAGACAATAAGTGTCTTTAGTGTATCTCTGGTAAGGAAAGGGCGTATTCTGGAGATGTTTTTGAGGTGGAGGTGACATGAACGTGCGAGTGATTCAATATGAGGGGTGAAGGAAAGGTCTGCGTCAAATATGACCCCAAGGCAGCGGGCCTGCTGCCTAGGAGTTATAGTAAGGCCTGAGACTGCAATGGATATATCAGGGACAGATCTGTTAGATGGTGGAAACAGTAGTAATTCAGTCTTAGAGAGATTTAGTTTCAGATAGAGCGAGGACATGATATTAGAGACAGCAGAGAGACAGTCACTGGTGTTCTGTATGAGTGCAGGGGTGATGTCACGGGAAGATGTGTATAATTGGGTGTCATCAGCATAAAGATGGTACCTGAAGCCAAATCTGGCGATGGTTTGTCCAATGGGGGCTGTGTAGAGAGAAAAGAGCAGGGGGCCGAGGACCGAGCCCTGAGGAACCCCAACAGCAAGGGAAAGAGGGGAGGAAACAGAGCCCGCAAATGATACACTGAAAGTGCGGTCTGAGAGATAAGAGGAGAACCAGGAGAGCGCAGTGTCATTGAGGCCGACTGAGCGGAGCATAGTGAGGAGAAGTTGATGGTCAACAGTGTCAAAAGCTGCAGAGAGGTCCAGAAGAATAAGAAGAGAGAAGTCACCATTGGATTTAGCCTTTAGTAGATCATTAGAGACTTTTGTGAGAGCTGTTTCAGTGCAGAGCGTGGAAACCAGATTGTAAGGGGTCAAGCAGAGAGTTAGCAGAGAGATAACGGATTAACCGAGAATAAACCAGGCGTTCCAAAAGTTTAGAGATGAAGGGGAGGTTAGAGACGGGTCGATAGTTAGCAGCACAGGATGGGTCCAGGGAGGGTTTTTTCAGTAGCGGGATTATAACAGCATGCTTGAAGGAGGATGGGAAGATTCCAGAAGAGAGAGAGAGGTTAAATATTTTAGTAAGGTAAGTAGTGACAGCAGGGGACAGAGATTGGAGAAGGTGTGAGGGGAAGGGGTCACTACTGCAGGTTGTGGGGCGAGATGAAGAAAGTAGCTGGGAGACTTCCTCTTCTGTGACAGGTTCAAAAGATGAGAATGGACAGTCTAAAGTGTGGCTGGTGAGGGGATCAGTACTATCGTAGGTGTGGGAGTCAATGCCACCTGGGGCTTGGGCAGTAATTTCCTGACGGATCTTATCAATTTTATCATGGAAATACATGGCCAGGTCATCAGCACTAAGGTCTGTGAATGGCGTCTGCACCTTGGGTGTGAGTAAGGAGTGAAAGGTTTCAAAAAGCCTTTTAGGGTTGCTGGAGAGAGAAGAGATGAGGGCGGTGAAATAGTCTTGTTTGGCGAGGTAAAGGGCAGAGCTATATGTTTTAAGGATAAACTTGAAATGGAGGAAATCTGCAGGTGAGCGTGATTTTCTCCAGAGACGTTCGGCACACCTAGAGCAACGCTGAAGAAATCGTGTCTGTGGCGTGTGCCAGGGCTGCTGCCTCCTATGTGGGACTTTACGAGTGGAGGGGGGAGCAACCTCATCCAATGCATTTTTGAGGGTTTCATTATAGTGACTGGTGGCCAGATTGGGACAGGAGATTGAAGAGATGGGGGACAGGGAGGACTGTAGAGTATCTGAGAGGTGCTGGGTGTCAATAGCACGCAAGTTCCTATATGTGTGATGGGTAGGGGCGTCTTGTGAAGGGGAGAGAGCACTGATGGTGAGAGATAGAAGATTGTGGTCAGAAAGCGGCAGAGAAGAGTTAGAAAATTTAGAGACTGTGAGGAGTCGATGGAAGACTAGATCAATCGTGTTACCGTCTATATGTGTGGCGGAAGAAGAACATTGTGAGAGACCAAGAGAAGTGGTTAATGAGAGAAAGTGTGAGGCAGCCGGGGAGTGAGGGGGGGCAATAGGGATGTTAAAGTCACCCATGATGAGGGTAGGAATGTCACTGGATAAAAAGTGGGGAAGCCAAGAAGCAAAGTGGTCCAAAAATTGGTAGGGTGAGCCAGGTGGGCGGTAGATCACAGCTACACATAAGGAGAGTGTTTGTATTGAAAATTAAAAATAGTATTATATAAAATGTATCAATAAGGGAAACTGTAGTGAAAACTAGTTTATATTGTGTCTATCCATTAGGGGGTCATCAATATCAAGTAGTATGTTGATAACTTTGAGAAAGACACCTACAAACCTTGGAAGGTTTTGGACACCTTCTGTATTAAGTCTCCAACACTTAGGAAATTAGTAGGAAATTAATCAGGATGATCTGGCATTAACCGTTTCTTGTTTCTATTATCTTCCAGGTAGATGTGCAGATTTTGAAGGAACTTGGCAGGGAGTTGTTCCAGTCATCCTTGAGAACTAAGCCCAGATCTTCGGTAGATGTAGGCTTGCTCAAATCCTTCTGTCTCCTCGTATAACCCCAGACTGATGTTGAGTTCCGGGCTCATCACTTCCTGGACTTCTCTTCGAAAGGGCAGTCAAACCAAATATCAATGTGATTAAATTTTCTTTTTGTTCATTCACTTAATTTTGTTAATTGTTAAAAATAAAATATCAACACTTCTATTTTTGATAGCATTCTTACTTTGCAGGATTTTTCTACATCAGCCTAAAATATTTGCACAGCACATTGGTCCAGAGTTTAGAACAGTAAGGCCTGGCTCACATCTGTGCATGAGTTTCCGTTCAGGGGATCTGCTTGGCGACCCCCCCTCCCCAAGTGGAAATCTAATCCGCATAAAAAAGTGGTTACCTTAGGAAACACGTCGATCCCAGAGACTACAATGGGGTCCACGTGGTTTCCGTTCGGTTTCCACCCGAAAAGGGCAAAAAATGTGGAGCAATCAGCACTTTTCTGTTGCATTTTTCATGCGGAGAGGAGAACGGAATTCCAGTACAGAGAATGGGCACAGATGTGAATGAGGTGTCAGACAGTTCAAACTAAGGCAGACAGTCAGAAACTACACCAGATTTATCACAGTGGCTAATGTTGAAAGTTAAATCTTGTATCTTCAGACTGTCTAATCCACGTTCATACCACCTTTTAGTTGGCTTACTTTGAGACAGAATTTTCCAACAAGTTTGTGGCACATTTTTGGTGCAGTATGGCACAATTAAGCCCCCTTTTTCTGAGAATCCACATCCATATGTCTTAAAAATTGAAAAAGTTAAGGGCAAACCAGATACGTCAAAATGCAACAAAGTTGTGTCAAAAATGCACCAAAGATTCCACATTTATGCCAGTGTCTCGTCATGACCACAATGGTAAATCTGGGTACTTATAGTCATTCATGTTGACATATCCAAAGCTTAGCTTGAAGCAATACAAAAATACGTAACAGGGCCATACCTACCATGTGTCATTTACAAGACTGGTATCTAGTTATGGGGGCAGGTGTCACCGCTAGTGTTACACCCCCTATAGCTATTCCCCTGATTAAAGCAAGACACACAAATCTCGTATCATATATACTGTAAGAGAGGTAAGAAGTGATATAAACAGTAATAATGACATGGAATCTTTAATAAGGTCTTCATCGCTGCGCTCCTTACACACATGCTGGGAGGTATATGCACATCTTGGGGCCTATAGTAAAGTCATCACTAGAGAATGGTTTAATTGCTTAATCATATAAATTACAGTCACTTAATCATTTTAATCACCATCATCCAATTAGCACAGAGTTATGGCCTCAATGCTAACCGTTATGCAAATGTTTGCTTCACTGTATGCTATTATCAGCCATAGTTCCCAATTCCTGGCTGACAATGAGTGATGACGGGAAGACGTGAGAGTCGGTATTGTTCTTGTTAGACTGGTTGGGGCTGTGAAGTATCACATATGAAAGCTTTGATTGGTAATTAATTACTTGTACATTTTACTATATCCATTGAATAGTTGTAACATTGTATCATTTACAGCAAATTCATTGCCAGATAAGGTCTGGAAAATACAGATCTAGTGTACAACAGCTGTAGGATGAGAACTTCGGTCTCACACTAATACAACGTATTCCAGATATGAATAATAAACATTTATTGAATATATTCAGGTCTTCTTACCTCTGTGGTTTACAGTACACAATTATTGCACTTTTAATCCAGTGACTATGAATTATTCCCAAGTATTCTCAGTGTCAGTATCTGGGGTTCCACCATAGACATGAGTGGTAAGAACAATCACTTATATGGACTTGGACAGAGGATTTATTGAAGCTTTTTGATATTAGTCAATGGAGAAGCCAAAGCCAATCAACACCCTAGCCATTATACAGAAAGGTAGCGAGCAGGGCCCAGATCAGCAAAATAATCAAAAATTTGGATTTGTCCAAAATGGTTTAACTTCATTCTACTATCTGGCTTTCAGTAATGTTACATATGTCATTGTAATGGGGTGAGTTGTGATGATTGATGTTTTTTATGTTTATTCTAGAGATGAGCGAGTAGTATTCGATCGAGTAGGTATTTGATCGAATACTACGGTATTTGAAATACTTGTACTCGGTCGAATACCACACAGTAAATGCCTTTTACGTTTACCGCGTGGTATTCGACCGAGTACGAATATGTCGAATACCGTAGTATTTAATCGAATACTATTCGTAGTATTTGATCACATACCTACTCAATCGAATACTACTCGCTCATCTCTAGAATAAACATAAAAAACATTAATCATCATAACTCACCCCATTACAATGACATATATAACATCACTGAAAGCCAGATAGTTGAATGAAGTTAAACCATTTTGGACAAATCCAATTTTTTGCTTTTTTTTGCTGATCTGGGCCCTGCTCGCTGCCTTTCTGTATAATGGCTAGGGTGTTGGTTGGCTTTGGCTTCTCAAGGTCCAACAAATTTGTAATAATTTCCTCAAATGACAGCTCAGATTTACAGCACTTCCTAGTTGGGATAGATTAGACCTGGTATAACATTGACAGACAATTTCTTAAGATGCATGTACCCCTAAATAAATAAGGTGCATTTCCCTGCAATGGATAGGGGCAGGACTAAGTGTGGAATGTTAGTCTTTAATAAGTTCTTCCCAAAGCAGCAGTATACAACCATCTCTTGTCCAAAGGCTAGACTTTCTCCAGTTTAATGGTTTCTCAGCTATAGTTTATGGGTTATGGAAACAGCCAAGTATTTCACACACCCCATACAGTACAATGGAGAGAGGTACACTAATATACAAGCATCTTTTACTTCCATAATGGTGTTCTTAATGGAGCAGTACCAAGTTTAATGTTTTTCCATATTGATAGGATAGGGTTAAATTTATAATTGATAGGGGTTTGACGCTGGGAACTACACCAATCCTGAGATTTTCCTGAAGGAACATCAGGCAGAGCATTTTCCCCATCACTCCATTCTTTCTGTATGGGAATTTGCACGGCAGAGCATGGGCTCAATCTGCTACTCCAAGACAGAACAACCGATCTCCAAATATCAGGATCTTTGAAGGTCCCATCGGTGGCCATAATGTACTTTTACCTACTTGCACTGAAATTTTCTCTTACTGTTTGTGTACAGATGCATTATGTGGTCAAAGGTAATACACAAGGGCAGGACAGTTATCCAAGGGTGGCTACAAAAGTAATGGGAGATATATAGGAAGTTTTTATTGTTCTACCTTTTGCTCAATGAACTCCCCAGGCTTTGGCTCAAAAAACTGCAGCTAAACAAATTGCAACAAAAGAAGCTGCATTATTGCAACGTGGAGCTTCATCCTTAATGCGTATATATATATATATATATATATATATATATATATATATATATATATATATATATACTGAGGCTAAGGCCTCATGTAATGAGCTGCCGCTGAAAAATGCTGCAGAAAAGACAAGGGTGGAAATGCTCTGCTTCTATTATACCTACACGAAAACTGACATGCTACGATTTACAATTTACAAAAATCTTGCTTTTGCATTTTTGCTGCCGATTTTTTTCTGCAGTGTCTATAGGATTAGACAGAATCCCATCCACTTTGTAGGTACTGTAAACCAAGTATGCTCCATCCAAGGCTTTTCTAAATGGCATCTCTCTAATAATATTCAACCTGTGAACACATAATTGTATATATACATATATATACCTTTTTTCTACCCTGAATAGTACTATGTAGGGTATTAATATAATGTATAGGAAGCTATATTATGGTAATTTGTATCTGAACCTCTGCAGTGAGTCAATTTATACAATGCTTCAATGTCCCTATTAGACAAGGTATGGCATATGCATACATACTATGAAAACAGTGAATATGTTAAGGCATCAGCTGTAGAATGAGAAATAGCAAGTCCAATTTACAAATTTGCTGATTTCTTTGCCATTATAGTCTGCACAATATAAATGACCTTTCCATCCTGCTCATTAGAAAAGCTATCTCTTGTGCCAGTCTTGCACTATACACTATTCTACATAGAGCATATAATAAATGTGCAATGTACTGTACTGTACTGCAGACAACGCTGCTTTATTTTCTCGCCATTTTCCAGATGATGCCCGAGCTGTGATATAATATTTAAATGAGCCCTGTGTCTCCATGTAACTCATTATTTGACAGAGGCAACTTGAAGTCGCAGATAATTCTGAAGCTGGAAACAGACATTCTGCTTGGTCCTGAGAGGACCTCTTGATCCTCTCTACATTCCTCCCAACATACATCATTAAAATATTCATGAGTAAAGTGATTGCTGAGGGATTGCCAAAGTTAGCATACAACAGTGCTTGATGAATGCTTCAATGAACACAAGGACCCAACACTTCCGTGCTGTCCAAGAGAAGGATAGGAAAGGAATACAAGCAGTGAGGCTTATCAGGAGGCAGCGCCGGATCCGTAATAGCCCAATGTGATTCTCATTCACTCGCTAAGACTGAAAAAAATGTTAACACAACAATGTATTTTTGAATTGTGAATGTATACACTGTATACATATATATATATATATATATATATATATATATATATATACATACACACACATACGCACAAACACACTACCGCAGGAGGCCTTAATACAAAATTAGGACAATTGTGCATGTATATAATGTGAATCTCATATAATACTATACTCAACCATTTATGAAAGAGTCTGAGTTGGAGCAAGACTCAGGGAGTGAAAAATAAAGGAGTTGGAGTTGAAGGTTTAGCCTACCGACTCCACACCTGTGTGTATATATACTGTATGGTGTGGGGTGGAGAAGGCATAGTTGTCCTCAACAGCTTTTGAAAATGTATGGGCATTTTAATAATATGGACATGATGAGTAGTATGCTAGTCAGCATGCTAAACTATGCACATCCCTGCCCCAGACACCTTGGAAAATTCTTATGAATGATACCTGTGCTTCTTCTTTTACACAGTCCAGGCATATTAATGTGACCAGCGCCTACTTTTGACGTCAACGTTAAATAACCAATCGCAGAAGGCACGTGTCATCAGCTATCTGGGGGCACTCACCATTGTGGAAGGCACGATGGATCAACACAAGTATGCATCTATCCTTGCGGACCATGTTCACCCCTACATGCGAACTGTTTTTCCTCAGGATGATGAGGAAAAAATCTACCAGCAGGACAATGCGATGTGTCATAAAGCTCACAGTGTACGTGTGTGGTATGAGGAGCACCAGGATGAGTTTACCGTACTCCCTTGGCCAGCAAATTCCCCGGACTTCAACCCAATCGAGAATCTGTGGGACCACCTCAATCAGGTTTTTCGTGCCATGGATGCTCAACTGCGTAACCTAGCGCAGCTGGCCACGGCACTGGAGTCGGCATGGCTCAACATCCCAGTAAACATCATCACAACATCCCCTCTCTTCCTGCACGACTCGCAGCGGATGAAATTTAAGAGGTCATTAGGGGGCAGTATTTATGTTGGGGCAAAATATATGGGGTGATTAATTTAATGAAGGTGGGACTTTGGCTTTATTATAGGCATTGTCCAGCTAATGTTTAGTAATGAGCTATTCTCAGGATAGCTCATCAATAAGAGTTTAGAGGTCCCCAACTGATCAGCTGTTTGAAGGTGTCATGGCGCCTGGTTACATTGCAGGCTTTCTGTCTTATAGTGACCACGGCACAGTAGTGTACAGGACGAGGCTCTAGTTATCTTGTATGGCTGCTATGAATTGCATGATACAACAGAAAGGGGGACATGACACTTGCTCAAGTACCATGTTCCTTTCAAACAGCTGATCAGTAGGGTTCCCGGGTTTTGGAACCCCACTGATTTTTATTGACAACCTGAGAGACCCCTTTAATAGAAAATAGGGCGCAATGATGAAAGAGATGGGAAATGTGAACAATTACAGAGACATCACCTGTAAGTCACTACTGTATTCATCCAAATACTCTGCCTGAGCAGTATCTACCACTGTATGGTCACCGTATAGTGATAATATTGGTATATCCCAGGTGTTTGCCTCCCCTTCGTGCTGAACCCCTATCTATAACTCTGTGGCAGAGGGTAATCTTTGCTGACAGATTCACATAAATTTATTACTTTTTATTTATTTTTAAAATAATATTCTTATTTGTAATTTCCTTCTAAAGCAAGCTGCCTAGGTAGAGAAAAAGCGTCATTAGATTTGTGCCTTTATGACATGTTTCAATACACTCGGATCATTTTACCATACTGGAAAAAAGCTGCAGTAATCCTTGTCAAACATACGCCTTTCAAATAAAGAAAAAAGGTCAATGGAAACTAAAAACTGTATCTGTAATGAAAAAGCCAAGCAGCATGTTTCCATTTCTGCAGTTTAATATACTGAGAGCAGACTAGAGTAGAACTTAATATACTAGGAGTCCACCAGATGTAGTCATGGTCAGAGCTCTGTTCACATGTGTGAAATGGATATGATTTCTTACATGCCTGGAAACTCATTTTGACACATTTTTTTTTAATTTTACAACTACTTGGAAAAATTGGATGCAGATTCACACTTAAAACAGAGACACTTCTGATATTTAGAATGTTTTGTCAAGCAACGGACAGCAAAATATGGAATTGTTTCTTTACACAGTCAAAAGTCTGATGGACCCCCCATTAAAAACATAAATCTTGCATTCACCTCTGCAGTTATGTGTACATTGTCCCAATGCATCGAAAATGATATATAAGCAATTTTACAAATTAATTACAAAATTCTTACTGCTTTTGTCTACAGCTCCTATACATATCCTTGTATCTCCCTGGTAACAGACAACAAACAAACCTTATGTAGACTGATGCAGCCCTTACACTTTTCTAGCAGCTGGTCAGCATATAGTCAAGGATGGATTTTGTGGAGGGGGGCTAGAACAAAAAGGAGCCCAGTAATGTTGAATTCACACTGAGTTTTTTTGGACCGGATTTTGATGTGGAAGCTGCCCCATAATCCACCTGCAAAAACTGCCTCCTGCAACTAGCCGCGACTGGATGATGGTGCAGTGCACCGGCTTACAGTCATGGCATTCCGCTCCAGATTAGGCCCAAATAAATGGGCCTAGTCGGGATGGAGTTTCGCACCGCGTGCTCCGTGGCGGATTCAGCAGCGGGATTTACAGCAAGATAGGGCAACTTGCTAGTGGTAAAAAGAAGTGAACAGTTCCCATTGAAGTCAATGGAAGGCATTTTTTGGAGCCAGATTCTGAGGCAGATTCCGTGTCAAAATCCGGTCCAAAAAACTCTGTATGAGCCCAGCCTTACTTTATGGCGCACGGCATTTACAACATATGTATGTACAACAGTGTCCACCAGGAAGAACATAAAACTATGACAGCTTGACACTTTTGAAAAATGTACAATGAGCGTGGCTTATTATTATACTTACTTATATAGCGCCATCATATTCCGCAGCGCTTTACAGACATTGTCAGTCACTGTCCCAAATAGGGCTCACAATCTACAGTCCCTATCAGTATGTCTTTGTGTTTGCGTGGGTTTCCTCCTACACACCAAAGACCAAAGTGTATATACATTTATAAAGCCAAAAAGATTTTCTTATACAAAGAAGACCAAATTTTAAATGGTGTAAACTTATGGACTTACACCAATTTACTTCATGTGCCATATATTACCGTCATGTGCCACATATTTTTCTCATTAAAAAGTGTGGGATGATTTTTGTCTGCTTAGTTTGTGCCAAAAATTGTAGGGTTTTGATGGGCGTGCAAAATATTTGTTCCTTACAGTTAAGTATTTTGCCTAAATGTTTTGCACCAAACATTTGTCTCAAGCTCGACACTTTTAGTTAGATGGTAGTTGAGTCAGAATTTTGGAGCTTATAGAAACACTCCATGTTTATGAGGATCCATACAAGAAATTCGGAAATATGTCTACAACTACAAACAGGATTCGTAGTTTAAAAAAGTTCAAGAATATTCAGAAATGTGACCCATGATGAGCAAGTCTTAGGATACTCAAGGTCCAGAGAAGATGCATGTATGAGAGGTGGCTGATAGTCAATAGAAGTTGGGCAGATGGTCCAAAAATGAACTTATCAAACAGGGCAATTCCTAGTTCAAGAAGGCCCTATCATTCTTGGTCCCCAGCATGCCACCCCTCTTGGTCCTTAGGATGGTTTCCCTCTTGGTCCTGCCTGTTTCACTTACATTCTTGGTCCCTTTCATTGAAGCACTGCGCCCCTCTAAATCTTAGTTCTCGACATGGTTCTCTCTCATATCTGGTCCCTAGTGTGGCTTTCCCCATCATTCTTGGTATTAGCATGGTTCATTTCTCATTTCTAGATCCCAACATTGCTCCCCTCTCCATTTCTCCTTCATTGCTAACCTTGACACTGCTTCTTGACATTTCATTGCCCAAAATGAAGACATTTTAGCTCTGTCCTTAGAATACCAAAAGAATGCTAATTTTTAAGGTGCAGTATTAATAAGCCACACCATTTTGTGGCTCAGATCCTGAGATTTTCCTAGAAAAATCTGTATTGAGGACATGTATGCTGGACACCTCAGTGTCAGTCTGCCATCTCTCTTGTTTAGCAATTGTGCAGGCTGTTAGGCTGTTGACCATGATATGGATTAAGCCCCTCCCCTTTCTCTGACAGCCTCCCTCCTCCTCCTATTATGCTTGGCGATGCTGTAAATGCTCTGCCTCCTGCTCACTCTACTCAAATGATGTGGCATGATGTTGGCAGCTATTCTTCTCTGAAAGTCTGCCCCTCCTGTTCACTCCAGGACACTGCAAACCTATATCCATGCTGGAATCAAAGCCAATGTGTAATCTTTCCAAAGGAATTACCACTGATACATTTGCTTTAAAAAGTGATCTTTGGTCAGAATGAGGAATTTCGACTTATAGAAGGAGCAGCTTCCGGGAGAAGATGGTCTTTAAAGGTCTTCTCACAGGGGTAGTCTTCAGGGGAGGTATCAGCATACATTTTAGATGACTTGCTTTTAGGGTTGAGCTGATCTTGAGATTTCAGGATCGATTTCAAAATCCGATTTCTGATCATTTTCCAGCCAATCGCAATCGTGAAATTTGCTCGATCGCCGATCGGGATCTTCTTTTCTGATCCCGATCCTCAACCGTAGTCAATGCTTCTCTATGGGAAAAGTCACTTGAGGGCTGAGCCGATCTTGAAATAATCACTGAACTCGATCCCGCTGGAAAAGATCGGGTTGGAATTTCGATTGCGATTGTGAAATTTACTCGATCGCTGATCGGAATCCGATCTTTTCCGATCCCGATCACTCAACCCCACTTGCTTTTCCAACACAATTTGTCTCTTTCCTCTGAATTGTTCATACCGTTTCATATACAAAGATTTTACTGGGATTCCTGCACTTTATATCCATTGTATCAATGGTTTTCTACATCGCTATATTTCAGCCAGAAGATAAGTTTGCACTGACAATATGGACTATTCGGCAGAACTGCAGTTCCACACATCGCCCATTGACATTCCAGCCATATATTTATTAAAATCTCTTATTATTTTATTACAAGTATAATCAGACTGTCCTTAACAACTGCACAAAAACTTATGTGGACTCATTTATTTTGGGTTAGAAAATTAGAAACTGGGATATTTATTGGACCTCAAATTGTAGGAGCAATGCTAAGAATACGAGTATTTTTACATCACGCTATAAAGTGTAGTTATTGTGTTTTTACTGCTTGTTTGTATTTTTGCAGAGCACCGATCCTTCTCACAGTCATATTGATTCTTCATGATAAAGGGATTATTGCTGGCTATAACATTAGTCCAAGAGGTTTGTGTCAGAAAATATTAAATAAGATGTCTCCTAGAAAGGCTTTCTGTCAGAGAATGCTATATACAGTATATTAACATATGATTCTGACATCCATTACATGGGAAATTTTGACCTGTGCATTGGACTACAATGTTATATTGCACTTAGTTTGTGAAATTGTATGAAAAGGGTTTGGTTTTTAATGTTTCTTGAGATATTTTGTCATCGGATGACAAAGCAAGAAGATCCACCTCAATATGAGAGCCATAGTTATATAGTTATAGTCATAGAAAAAATTGTCAAGTCCAACCAGGGGAAGAGAGAGGAAGATAAGAAGGGGAACTGTATCTGTTTACCCAGAAGAAGTCAGTGGGACAAGCTATAAACTGATCATGGATTTGCAGCTCAGGGCTCGTTCACATCTGCGCCCGGTCTCTATTCTGCAGGTTTCCGTTTCCTGCACAAAACCGAGACAGAATACGGAAACCTGCAGGACTCTTTCATACCCCGTTTGAAAGATGTCCGGCCGTGAGCGGCGGTGAGCGTTTTATGCTCTCCGCCGCAAAACCGTTTTTTTTTTAAATTGGACACAGAGTCAGACATGCAGTACTCTGTGTCCGGTTTAAAAAAAAACGGTTTCGCGGTGGAGAGCATAAAACGCTCACCGCCACTCACGGCCGGACCCGCTCTGACAGGTTTCCGTCTTCTGCATGCAGAACCACAGAACGGAGACCCGAACGCTAGTGTGAACCTAGCGTTTGTCACATAGTACATTTTGCATTACGTTTGTTATTGAAGCCCAGTCTGCTGAGTGTGACAAATCCACATCCAGATTAGACATGGTGACACTGGCAAAAGCCAAAATTATACTCTATTGTATATTATACATTCATTTTTTTTGTTGCATAGATTTTTTTTATTGTAAAAACCAACAGGATTTTCATAGTTTTTTTTACAAGTCTTCTTTGGGTGGAATTTTTTTAGCTGCATTCATGCTACTGTTATTAATGGTCATTTTCCATAGCATGACAGCAACGGACATTAACTGTAGCAGGGTAATGGTCACAGACTGTCTGTGTTCATTCCCATTGACTCTAATATAGACATCATCCTGTGTGAATCTATCCTTATACAGACATTGAAAATATCTTTTTTTGTTTATTTGTTTGTTTGTTCTTTTCCATTAAGAAGCCTGTTCAAATTTTCCCGACAAAAATGGCAAACAGTACCTAGAACTTGCTGAGGCTTGTAATATAATGTCAGCAACAAAAGTGATTAACCCCTTCCCGCCGATGGCATTTTTTGATTTTCGTTTTTCGTTTTTGACTCCCCTCCTTCTAAACCCCATAACTTTTTTATTTCTCCGCTCCCAGAGCCATATGAGGTCTTAATTTTTGCGGGACAAATTTTTCTTCATGATGCTACCATTAATTATTCTATATAATGTACTGGGAAGCAGGAAAAAAATTCAGAATGGGGTGGATTTGAAGAAAAAATGCATTTCTGCGACTTTCTTACGGGCTTTGGTTTTACGGCGTTCACTGTGCAGCCAAAATGACATGTCCCCTATATTCTGTGTTTCGGTACGGTTCCAGGGATACCAAATTTATATGGTTTTATTTACATTTTGACTCCTAAAAAAAATTCCAAAACTGTGTTAAAAAATTTTTTTTCTAAAAGTCGCCATATTCCGACGGCCGTAACTTTTTTATACGTAAGTGTACGGAGATGCATGGGGCGTCTTTTTTTTTTTTTTTTTTAAAGTCTTATTTTATTAAATTTTTACAAATTTTTTACAAGTACAACTAGAAAACAATATCAGAAAAGTAATTGAGAACAAAAATCCACAGTCTAAACTTGTAGTCAAAAAGCGTTAAACAATACTACATTCTGAGTCCAAGAAAAAGAATACAGCAATTATACAGAACAACAAAAACAAACATATCAAATCGAGTATCCTGATGAATTGTTCTTTTATACAATCCGCTTATTGTAACCTAAAACAAAATACAGGGAATTGAAAGTTAAGGCACATAATCTCCGGGTAGAAGACAGAAAATATTGGGGGGGGGGGGATCAAAATGAGCAAATATAATCAGTATTTCCATCCACAGTATCCAACAGTGCAGTTCAAGTCTCAAATCTACACCTACTAAATATGTCTTCAGCAGGTCTAAGATTCAACAGACAAAGAGGTTTTCCTATATTGCAGCCACGGGGACCATACTTTCAGAAATTTATGATGCGAGAAGTTAGCCCAACTCGACAATTCTTCGAATCTCGCTACCAGATCCATGGTCGACAGAAATTGTGACATTGGTGGCGCTGAGGTCTGTAGCCAGTACAAAGGAATGAGAGACTTGGCGATTTCTATCATGTGGGTACATGGGGCGTCTTTTTTTGCGGGGCCGGGTGTACTTTTTAGTTCTACCATTTTCGGGAAATGTTATTGCTTTGATCACTTTTTATTCAAATTTTTATCAGAATCAAAACAGTGAAAAAAACGGCGGTTTGGCACTTTCGACTATTTTTCCCGCTACGGCGTTTACCGAACAGGAAAAATATTTTTATAGATTTGTAGAGTGGGCGATTTCGGACGTGGGGATACCTAACATGTATATGTTTCACAGTTTTTAACTACTTTTATATGTGTTCTAGGGAAAGGGGGGTGATTTGAACTTTTAATTCTTTTTATCTTTTTTTAAATTTTTTTTAACTTTTTTTTTTTTGCATTTATTAGACCCCCTAGGGGTGTTGAACCCCAGGGGGTCTGATCACTAATGCAATGCATTACAATGCTAATGCATTGCAAAAAAGCATCCTTTCTTTTGCAGGCTGCATAGACCAGCCTGCAAAAGAGAGGATTTGCAGACAAGCCTGGGAGCCTGTACAAGGCTCCCGGCTGTCATGGCAACGGGACGTCAGCCCTGGAGTATGCTCCAGGAGCCGGCGATCCCGGCGATCCGCGGCGCCGGAGGGGTTAATGCCTCCGATCGGTCCAGGGACCGATCGGAGGCATTAGAGCCGGTTGTCTACTGCTTAAAGCAGTAGACACCCGGCGGCTATGGCGGCCGCCCGGCTCCCGGGCGGTCGCCATAGTTACAGACCCGACATGCGCCGTACTATTACGGCGCATGTCGGGAAGGGGTTAAAAAGGCACAAAAACTGTCCTGTTTGTAGTACATTGCCATTTGCTCTATTGCAGTGATTCTCAACCTTACTAATGCCGTGTCTATCATTCGAAAAACACATATTTAACTAATGGCACATTGGAATCCACCTCAAAACCTGCCCCCTCACAATTGAGGTCTATGTAGACCGCTAGCGTCCTTTTTTCCGGTTTGTTCCCGCTCACGGAAAAAAGAAGCAAGCTGCCCTTTCTTCAGGCGGATTCCGCGGCTGATTCAGCCCCGACGTCCGCCTCGCTGCAGCACCCTCCGGCCTAGGCCCATTCATTTGGGTTTACTCCGGAGCAGGAAGCTGCGACTGTCAGAAGCTGCGACAGTCACGGCAGCCTCATTTTGGTCCTATTCTGACGCGGCTTCCCATGTCAAAATCAGGACCAAAATACGCCGACACCAACACTGTGTGAACTAGCCCTTAAAAGGCTATTCTACTTCTACCTTCCATTCTTTGCTTCTCCCACCATTTCTGCAAAATTCCATTTCTTCTCTTATGCAAATTAGGATTACGGAGAAGCAGGTGCATTTTCCCAATGCTCCGAGCACCCCCATGTCATAACTCTCCACCGCCCCTTTTAAGCTTCTGATCACTCTCCTCCTTTTTGCTGGAATTTCTGCCTTTCACAGGCATCGAATGCAGCTCTGTACGTCTATCAAATCCTGTGCATGCACAATTGGCTCTGCCACTTTGGGTTCGGGCAGAGCTGACTGCGCATGTCCAGGCTGCCATTTTATAGTGGTGTGCTACATGAGTGTACTACGCCAATATGCTCGTGTAGCAGACCAGGAGAAGGAAAAAGTTAAGAAAAAACTGAATGGGAAAACACTGCAGAAAAAACCATAAAGAGTTTTCATTCTATTTTTCTGCAGCATTTTTTTAGCTACATTTTTTATTTTTACATATGGCCAAAAGCAAAAAGTTCATTGTTTTCTGGATTCTCTATAAAAATTGGTAGTTTTTATATTTAATTTGATTATTCAATATTTTCTCACCATACAAAATACGAGATTTCTAGAATTTTCCTAAAATATTCTAGTTACATGTCTAATAACTAGAGATGAGCGAGTACTGTTCGGATCAGCCGATCCGAACAGCACGCTCCATAGAAATGAATGGATGCACCTGGTACTTCCGCTTTGACGGTGGCCGGCCGCTTAACCCCCCGCGTGCCAGCTACGTCCATTCATTTCTATGCGAGCGTGCTGTTCGGACCGGCTGATCCGAACAGTACTCGCTCATCTCTACTAATAACCCTTTCATTTTTACTTTGCTGTTCCATGACATGACACGGGTAGTTTTTTAGCAATAGTTTTACCTAGGCTACAATTTAGTCGAGGCCTCATGTCTCCGGTCTCCAGTATTATACTGAGGTGATCATGCACTTTCTCCAATCTTCTTCCTTTGCTATTCCAAGGTGATTTTCCCACTGAGGAAGTCTTTAAGAAGATTTGTTGCTGTGTATTTTCATAACTAAGGCTAATTATCCCTTTACTGGTAGGTGTGATGTCTGCTACACTACTTATTGCTGCAGGCTTAAGAATAGACTCTCGAACGCCTCCGGGACCAAAGATGCGTCTGCAGTTTCTTCACAAAGACTTGTTTTCTTCACATCAAGTCTTCTGCCTTCCAGCTATGGTATTAGCTACAAGCAACTTGGGAGACTCTAATATTACCACAGGAAATGTATATATCTCGTCCTATTACTGTCTGTATCTTCTTTATGCTTCAGTGAGTTTTTTTTTGTCCCAGCAGGGATACTGCCTGGTAGAAGGTGTGCTGGTTTCTTAGCTAAGTCTATAATTAGGTCCCTATCTGATTTAATCAGAAGCTAACCTTGTCCCTAGTTATACTGAAATCTTTACAAATATTTTCTGATTGATGCCCCATTGGGACTGCTTGGTTGTGCGCTGATTTCATGTTCTTTACATTATATATCTGGAGGCAATGTCACATCTTACGGAACACATCAAGTACAACTGGTTTAACTAGAACTGTGTTGTTGGCGTGTATGGCCAGAATGGAAAAACGGTATTATCATTGAATTATTTTACGTTAATACGATTCTATTAACCGGTATATTTCTGAATATGGTAAAATATTAACTATGGAATATTCTGAATTGATAGTATAATTATTTAAGTCCAGTCATATAATTTAAACACAACCAAAGATATAGAGAAGTCCTATTCTGGAATATTCTTAAAAAATTACCATATTTTCCAGCGTATAAGACGAATTTTTAACCCCTGAAAATTTTCTTCAAAGTCGGGGGTCGTCTTATACGCCGGGTCTAGTCAGAGCCCTCTGGCTCTGGCCCTTGTATCCTATTACTGGAGGCATCCTGAAAGCCTGGGGGATGGAAAAAGGAAAGCAGCGCAGTCCCGAGAAAAACACACCTCCTTCAACTGTCTGGCCTGCCCCTCCTGGGCGTGGTTTCAAGCTTGCCAAAAAACCATGCCTCCTTCTCCCGTCTGGCCCGCCCCTCCTTCACTGCCTCTCAGATGTTGCTCCTGCAATGAAGCCACACAGGCAGGGAAGGAGGGGCGGGCCAGATGGGTGAAGGAGGTGTGTTTTCAAGTTTGCTTAGAAAACCACGCCTCCTTCACCCATCTGGCCCGCCCCTTTTTCTCTTCTTGCATTGCTTCACTGCAGGAGTGAGATCTGAAATTAGATTTGATCCTATTTCTTTCTATTGTATTTCTTCTGACATCCATCACATTAGTTTAGACCCTGAATGCCTGCTAACATCAGAATGAAAAATACAGCATGATGTGGGTGTCTCTTTCCATCCATGGATGCCAAACCTGTGCACAAAGTGCATGAAACAATTTTAATTAAAACAACAGGGCATGAGAAGTCCAGTTTTACAGCGGTATTAGCATGTACAGCTGATGGCACCAAACTGAGACCAATGATTATTTTCTTATACAGCAAGTATATCCCAAAGTCCATATTTTAACTGGAAAAGATGGGGGACGTCTTATAGGCCGGAAAATACAGTATATTATGAGATAAGAATTTAATTTCCAATTATCATTATGTCCACAATGGGTGAAAGAGTAGAAAAATTATTATCTAAAGTTACCATACTTTCAATAATTTCTTTCTGGCTTTGCCCATCCAACTCACCCATACATTAAGGGCCCGTGCACACAATGTAACGCGGCGCTCATTCTGACACGTAAACTCATGACCCAGAGTCAGCGCTTCAAAACAGAATCCCATTGACTTATAAAGCAGAGGTCATCCAGCAAAAAATAAGCCCTCAACCAGCTCTGTCTACCGAAAAATAAAAATGTTATGCCTTTCAGAAGATGGCGATGCAAAAATAATTGATTTTTTTCCCCTAAATTGAATTTTATTCTGCACAAATAGCAACGCATTAAAAAATAATATAAATGAGGTATCGCCGTAACTGTACCGACCCGCAGAATAAAGGTAACATGTTACTTATGCTGTACGCTGCACAGGAAAAAAAAATGCTAAAAGCAATGCTAGAATTGATGTTTCCTTTTACATCCTACCCAGAAAGAGTTAATAAAATGTAGTCAATAAGTTACAGGCACACCAAAATGGTGACATTGAAAAGTACATCTAATACCGCAAACACCAAGCCCTCATATGGCCACATTGCCAGAAAATAAAAATAAAAATCTAGCTTGTACAATGTGAAGACAAAAACCCCAAAAGTCGCCAAATCATTAGGACGTAAGTGGCTGCGACTAGAAGGAAATGTATAATCTGTGCGAGCGTTTTCAGGGGACACCCCATATTTAGAGCTTATGAGAGATAATACACCAGTGCTGATCCCCCAGAATGACCCTCTTCCCTGTCCGTGTCATAGGAGCTGGTGGGAAAATAGAATGGGATTTGATGTGTCCAATTTACTCCGCACAACTTACATATTCAATTTGGGGTTACTAATGCTCACTACATCACTTGATAAATTCTTTGAGGGGTGCGGTTTTCAAAACGGGGTCACTTTCTAGAGGATTCCACTGTTTTGACACCTCAAGGGCTTTGTAGATGCGACATGGTTCCTGAAACTGATCACAGCCAGATCTGCCCTCTAAAAGCTCCTTGGCGCTCCTTCCCTTCTGCGTCTCGCTGTGCGTCCATATATTAGTTTACACCCACAAGTGAGGTACTATGGTAGTCGGGAGAAGTTGCCTAACAAATTGTGGGATGCGTTTTCTCCTTTAACCTCTTGTGAATGTGCAAATTCTAGGGCTAAACGAAAATATTAGTAAAATAAAATCAAATTTGAAAATTTCACCTTCATTTTGTATTAATTCATGTTAAGCACTTATAGGGCTGAAATACTTGATATATGTTGTTTTGGCTTATTTAACGGGTGCAGTTTTGAAAATGGGGTGATTTATGGGGGGCTTTAATACAAGGGTCTTTCAAAACCCCTTCATAACTGGATTAGTCCCTTAAAAAATGGGTTTTAGAAATTTCTTGAAAATTTTTAATACTGTTGCTTCACTTGTAAACCTTATAATGTCCGTAAAAAATAAAAGGGCGACTAAAGTTTGATGCTGACATAAAGCAGAGATCTGGGACATGAGATTTATGATATAATTTTGGCGGTCTGACTATCTGTATGCAATGCACATCATTTCAAACTTTAGAAAATGCATATTTTTCAAAATTTCCACCAAATTTCCTAATTAAACACAAAACATATCTACCAAAATTTACTACTAACATGAAGTACAATGTGTTACGAAAAAACAATCTCAAAATCACTTTGGTAAATTAAAGCGTTCCAAAGTTATCACCACATAAAGTGACACATGTCAGTTTTTAAAAATTGAGCTTGGTCAGGAAGTCAAAAAGTGCCATCGGCGGGAAGGGGTTAAAAAAAATCCCAGACAACAATCCATTCTTGTAGCAAAAATTATTATTTAGCTAAATACTGGTAGAAAACAAAATCGGTCTCACATTACAGCATTTACAGTGGGCTAAGAGTAGAAGGTAAGACGCCTTGAAACACAAAAACAGCAGGTAACTGGACTCTACGTATGCTGATTTTTAAGCATGGAAAATAAAAGTACATTTTTACAAAAATTAGTTTTCGTCCAATGCTGGAATTATGTTTTTATTTTTTGATACTGCGCCTTCAACCAAAAGGTTTTTCTCCGAGCATTGACATGATTGGAGTCGATAATAATGGACTATATCGGTGAGGTGAGAAATCTATTGTTTTGTGTTTTTAACTTTAAAGTGGCCCTCTAGTTTTATGTGACCCTTCCTTTTAAATCTCTCTAGCCGAGCCTGCTCCATATGCATTGTCTGTGGTCACAGATAACTCAGATCATGACATTAAATCCCTCAGATGCTGTTTTCAATAACTTCTGTGACATGTAAATGGTTGGTCAGACAGATGGGGGCTTCCTGAGATTGAATGAAGAGATAGTGGGGTGCTGATCAGTTGACATTTGTTCTGGGAAACTTTAAGGGCTAGTTCACACGGAGACATGGAGGCGGATTTTCACAGCGGAATCCACATCATAATCCTCCTCCATATAATGCTAGTCTATGTAGAGGGCTAGCTGGTTTTTTTTTTTTGCTAGTGTTTTTTAACTGCCCTTTTGTTCAGGCGGAAGCCATGGCGCGCTGAGCCGTGGCTTCCGCCTAGCGGCAGCACTTTCCGGTGTCGACTCATTAATTTGAGCTGGCTATGGAGGGGAAAGCCGCGACCGCGATGGTTGTGGCAGGCGGGTTTTGACCCGAGAGTGACGCGGCTCCCGCGTCACTCTCTGTGTCAAATTCCACCACCACCGCCTCCGTGTGAACGAGCCCTTAAGGCTCCCATGCATGCCATGTTATAATTCCTACAAAGCCTGTCCTCTGGATTTAATAGTAAGTTATTACAGGTACAATACACTGAAATACTATAAAGTATTGATGCATCCAAAAATGTTCAAACTATTAAAATATAAAAGTATTCACCCACATGGTGTTGCATGTTTAGATGCAAAGACTAATTCAGTGTTCATTCAACAACTTTATAGGCAAGCCACAGCCTTAGAACGCCAAGGATACTATAAGGCTAAGGCCGCATGGGACGTCCCACAGCAAATAAACACTGCAGGAAAAACTGAGGCAGCAGTGCATTGACTGAAAGTTTTCAGAGTTTTCCTCCACAAAACTTCCATTACAATTATACCTATGGGGAATCTGCCGGAATTTCCGTAGGTATAATTGATATGCTGCGATTTCCAAAACCATGCAGGTTTTGGAAATCACAGCGTGTCCTCACCGCGGTTTTTACTACAAGTTGCGGCACTTCCATCCCGTGGAGCCCCGGCTTAAAATGGTTTAATAACTCCAGAGTATAAGTGGAGGCCCAGGGGAGGCGAGGGACAATAGCAAACACTTATACTAACTTCTGGTGTTCTCTACATCTTGCCTCAGCTCTCCTGGACATCCTTGTGGCATCTGGCAGTTCTTCTGTATCCTTGTCAGGCCTATTCCCACCTAGACACACATCATACGCCCCAGTGTCACTGCTGAGGCTTGTGATGGGGTCCCAGTGACCATATGGGGCACATCGACATCACAATGCTCAGACCCAATATCATTACATTGATACACCCAATGTGACCTCTGAGACTCAACCACAGGCCTCAGTGGTAAACCCAGGGCGTGTGATGTCAGCTGGAGGCCTGAAGAGGACACAGAAGGATTGCTGAATGCCCAGGAGAGGCAATGCAAGGTAAGTATACATGTTTGTTATTTTCTCTCACCAACCTAGGAACTTCACTTATTATACGTTGAGGTCTGAGGAGAATAGGTTTGCTTACCCCTAAATACGATATTTGAGTTCACATCAGAACCTTTAAGTCTTTAGAAGGACTCTGAAGTGAATTGAAATGTTCTGCACTATTTGGTGTCTTGGTGTTGTTACTTGCCAATAAAATCGTGGATATCTAGCATCGAACCGATCGATGTACATGGCATACCCTTTGGCTGAGACCAGACATTGCAGAAAAGCTACTTTTTTGTTTCAGATTGCAGGTTTTGAGCCGAAGGCAGGAGAGGATTTAGCAAGAGGGAGATATATAAGTGCCTTTTTTATATTCTCCATTCCTTTTCGAGCCTTTCCTTTTCCTGTTGCCTTTGGCTCAAGAAAACAAAGCAAAATCTGCAACAAAAACCTCAGCCTTGAGAGGTTTTTGGAAGTGCATTAATCCTCTTTTCGGACAATTTGCTATTGTCCAACAGTACCCTTTAAAAACATAAAGTGTTGATGTATTATTATTATTATTATTATTATTATTTGAGAATTGAAGGATCAAACTGAATTGTGTTCAAGATCTGGATTGTAAAAGAAAAGATTTCTGAGATATATGAATATCTATAGAATGCGAATACAACAACACAATACTTTATTTCCCATCAATTTTTTTTTTTATTTAGAAAGAAACTGGTATAATGTCTTGACTACTGTTTCGCCATATGGCATGTGGATTGTTAGACGCAAAAATAATATCTTGCCCAAAGAGATTACTATATATAGCGCCAATGTATACCGCAAAGCTTTACAATCTGCAAAGTAACAAACAAGTAAAACCAATGAGACAAAAGGTGAGTGCTCCCTTAAGAATTTACATTAATAATACAGTACAATAGCTTTTAATGCTGTAAATAACTAAATAAACCAACAAATATAAATAAATAAAAAATGTATATTTTCCAAGTCCTTACATCTTAGAGCTGCTCCTCTATATTCTATATTCACCAGTGATGTGTTGCTATGTATTGCTCCTGTTGTTATGGAGCAATTGCTGCTAATTTGATTTCTTTTAATGAATCAACATGAGAATACTACTTGGATAAAATTTGTAGAACAGCTTTTAAGCTTCCACAGATTTCCTTCTCATTTGCCCTATGAAGCTTAGACAACCTTTCTATGAATTACAAATAATGCTTTATTGGCTCATTAACATACAGATATATTGTTGGCAAGTTGTTCCCAATGGATCAATACAATGTATTACAGTTCATCTACAGTTATATGAGCCGTTTTCGATTTAGTTGCTTTTTTGTTATATCTTTGTGGTTGACCTAGCCAGTTCATATACATACAGTATGTAAAATATGGAGAATACAATCGAGCCAAGCCCAGACTTAAATGAACATGCTATAGAACAAGTAACAATCCAATGTTGTTGTAGGAATTTGTTGAAACAATTACTTAGAGGGAGATTTCAGTACACGAGGGAAATTGGTTGTATGACTTTATGGCTAAGAGGAACCACAGATGCAGACGTTGGAGCATTGGCAGAGATTTACACTAGGTTCATACTTGTGTTCGGGTTCTTGATTGGGGAGCTGAAAAGTGGAAACCCTATCCAGTTAAAAAGTGGTTACCTGCGGAAACCCACGGACCCCATTCCCTATAATGGAGGCCACTGGGTCTCCGCCCACTTTCTGCCTGAAAATGGAAGAGAGAAAAGTCCTGCTTAGCTATTTTAAGTGGAATAGTGGACGGAGTCCTTGAACTGTAGTGTGAACCAACCCTTACTAAGCTAAATGCACAAGAATTCTGAAGCAAAGAAAAGACTTCTATGCTTTAAACCACATTTGTTGTGTGTCTAGGCTAAGGCCCCACGCAGTAGGCTGCAGGAAAAAGGTGCTGTGGGAAAAAACACAACAGCAACACATCATGGTTTTTTCCCAAAGCACTTTTCACAAAAAGTCTGCATAGGTTTCCTCTGTGTACTTTCTGCTTCCATTATAGCTATAGGGAAACTGCTGGCGATTCCGTATTTCTGCAGGTATAATTGACATGTGATGGAAAGTTAAACAAAAATATTCCTAGAGTTGAATACAGATGGCTGATCCTTAGGACTATAGAAGAGGTGGGATAGCACTCACTCTTTCATGCAAAATAATCTTCACTTTATTGTGTGAGAAGGTGACAGGCAAAGTGCTGGAGTCCAGATATATCAGTCCCAGGTTTCTGATGTATGGGTGGTCCAGGGCGAATATGGAGTAGGACTCAGCCCAGGTGTAGATCCTGGGCTCATTACTGGGCCCGAAAAGGCTGCAGCTCCTGCATTGTGTGCAAGTCCATGAGGTGAAAGGAGGTGTGTGGGTCTGTCCTGTAACCCTGAGTCTGGTGAGACTATATTGCTCCTGTTTGGTTCGTAGTAAGCCACATGCAAAGTTGTGATCCTACTTTGATAAATTTGGAACATCTTCCAACTGCCTGGTCTTGTATGTACGTGTATGTAGAAACAAAACTACATATGGTACCAGAATGGAATATATATAGGAAAAATTTCTATGTTCTTAAAAGTTTTAGAATAAACATACAAATCCTTTCCCTTTCAAAATATTTTCTGAGCACATTTATATGGTTAATGAACCAAAATGGAGAACAAAGATTGGTCCAACAAATTAGGGCTGTACATAACGGTAGCACAACATCACTTGCTGGCTTACAAAGCAGGATACCCTCAATGAATACTCGTAGTATGAATAGAAACACCTGTTTATTACACTGTAAGGTCCTTTTCATTATGGCTGGTTCATACTTACTAGTGACATGTGTTTTCATTTATGTATCTGCACAATGTGTTTGGTGTAAAGATGTGACATCTATTATGGAATTTAACTGTCGGGATGCTATTATATTAGTGCCTGAAAATGCATCACACTACATGAAATTTTGTCATAAGGTAGCTATTTGTCCATAATAATGAAGGAACAAAATGTAGGCGGGGCATAACTAGGAAAGACCGCTTCCCCTTGCTCTGAGAGTCATCTTTCAGATGGCACCAGAATCATGGTCCGTCCATCCTATACCAGTGAGGAGCAACATACAGATTAAGGTCAAAGAAACAAGGAAAATAAAGAAGTCAGGGATTTTACAGAAGAGAGTCAATCTTTTTTTAATAAAGTATATTTTAATCTGTATTAATGACTAGAGATGAGTGAATAGTAAAATGTTAGATATTCGTTTCGAGTAGCCCCTCAATATTCGACTACTCAAATCGAATATCGAACCCTATTATAGTCTATGGGGGGGAAAATGCTTGTTTCAGGGGTAGGCAACGTTCGATCAAATTATACTTACCAAGTCCATGAGTGAGGGTCGGGCTGGATCCTCCGAGAAGTCTTCTCCTTGCAGCGTCCCCGTGGCATCTTCCAGCTCTGAATTCACTCTGCCAGGCATCGGGCCTGGGCAGAGTCGACTGCGCATGCCCGCACTACAAGCGGGCAGAGTGAATTCAGAGCCGGAAGACGCCGCAGGGAAGCTGCACGGAGAAGACTTCTAAAGGTAGGAGAAGAACCAGTGTTGATTGGCTGTATAGCATTCAGCCAATCAATGCTGGTTCGGCATCGAACTTTTACATTCAAATAGCGAGTACTACTCGCTCATCTCTATTAATGATAAAAATTCTGCTAGAACATGAAAAGTTGCTGAAAGGTTTTGGTCTACCTTATACTGTGGTAGGATTATATTAGGCTTGCTCAGGTTGTTTGTAGTGAATATTAGGAGGCAATAATGGGTCTATAATGGTATGATAATGTTATTGTTATATTAATAACATTAGTAACTTACTCTAGCATTATTGATGGTGTAGCCCTGCCATATTCTACATCTATATTTCAGACCTTCCTTTCCCTATTAATTGGTAGCATTTACTCTTTGCAGTTTTCAGTAAGATTAACTAGTATGTAGCCATGGCAAATACAAGGCAGCGCTGTTCATCAGCGAGCCTAATTAAAAATCACACGTTTGATGTCTAGTACAAAGTGAAACTTTACAGGCAAACAAAAGGGAGCAGTGGCCAATAAAACAACACTTCAATCTAACGTCCAACCTGGTGGAACAGAAAGACAAGTATAGTCCACCAGAAATGAAACGTCAGATATTAAACAAGTCCTCGAGAATCGATTAAGGACTTCACAAGTTCTAAAGTTATTTAAAAGTCTTCATAAGAAGAATCTGTCACTGCTCCTGTATGGTATTATAGAGAATCTGTCAAACTGAAAATGCAGTCTATCTGTCAGCAGCGTGTCATGGAGTAGGAGAAGCTGAGCAATTAATATATACATTTGTTAGAAAGGATTCAGTATAACTTATTATTTATTTATTTATTTATTATAATCTCTGTTCCTTCTGAGCTTAGGAGTCCAGTGGGTGGTCCTATTCAAAGATTGACCTTCCCTGTAGCAGTGTGCATATACAGTCCTATGAAAAAGTTTGGGCACCCCTATTAATCTTAATCATTTTTAGTTCTAAATATTTTGGTATTTGCAACAGCCATTTCAGTTTGATATATCTAATAACTGATGGACACAGTAATATTTCAGGATTGAAATGAGGTTTATTGTACTAACAGAAAATGCGCAATATGCATTAAACCAAAATTTGACCGGTGCAAAAGTATGGGCACCTCAACAGAAAAGTGACATTAATATTTAGTAGATCCTCCTTTTGCAAAGATAACAGCCTCTAGTCGCTTCCTGTAGCTTTTAATCAGTTCCTGGATCCTGGATAAAGGTATTTTGGACAAACAATTCAAGTTCAGTTAAGTTAGATGGTCGCCGAGCATGGACAGCCCGCTTCAAATCATCCCACAGATGTTCAATGATATTCAGGTCTGGGGACTGGGATGGCCATTCCAGAACATTGTAATTGTTCCTCTGCATGAATGCCTGAGGATTTGGAGCGGTGTTTTGGATCATTGTCTTGCTGAAATATCCATCCCCGGCGTAACTTCAACTTCGTCACTGATTCTTGAACATTATTCTCAAGAATCTGCTGATACTGAGTGGAATCCATGCGACCCTCAACTTTAACAAGATTCCCGATGCCGGCATTGGCCACACAGCCCCAAAGCATGATGGAACCTCCACCAAATTTTACAGTGGGTAGCAAGTGTTTTTCTTGGAATGCTGGTTCTTTTTGGACGCCATGCATAACGCCTTTTTTTTTATAACCAAACAACTCAATTTTTGTTTCCAAAATGAAGCTGCCTTGTCCAAATGTGCTTTTTCATACCTCAGGCAACTCTATTTGTGGCGTACGTGCAGAAACGGCTTCTTTCTCATCACTCTCCCATACAGCTTCTATTTGTGCAAAGTGCGCTGTATAGTTGACCGATGCACAGTGACACCATCTGCAGCAAGATGATGCTGCAGCTCTTTGGAGGTGGTCTGTGGATTGTCCTTGACTGTTCTCACCATTCTTCTTCTCTGCCTTTCTGATATTTTTCTTGGCCTGCCACTTCTGGGCTTAACAAGAACTGTCCCTGTGGTCTTCCATTTCCTTACTATGTTCCTCACAGTGGAAACTGACAGGTTAAATCTCTGAGACAGCTTTTTATATCCTTCCGCTGAACAACTATGTTGAACAATCTTTGTTTTCAGATCATTTGAGAGTTGTTTTGAGTAGCCCATGATGCCACTCTTCAGAGGAGATTCAAATAGTAGAACAACTTGCAATTGGCCACCTTAAATACCTTTTCTCATGATTGGATACACCTGGCTATGAAGTTCAAAGCTCACTGAGGTTACAAAACCAATTTTGTGCTTCAGTAAGTCAGTAAAAAGTAGTTAGGAGTATTCAAATCAATAAAATGATAAGGGTGCCCATACTTTTGCACCGGTCAAATTTTGGTTTAATGCATATTGCGCATTTTCTGTTAGTACAATAAACCTCATTTCAAACCTGAAATATTACTGTGTCCATCAGTTATTAGATATATCAAACTGAAGTGGCTGTTGCAAACACCAAAATATTTAGAACTAAAAATGATTAAGATTAATAGGGGTGCCCAAACTTTTTCATAGGACTGTATCTTTTCTAAAAAAAAAAAAAAAAAACTATATATCAATCTGTTCATCTCCTCCTGCTCTATGACATACTTCTGATAGATAGGACCACATTTTCAATGTGACAAGCTCCCTTTAAGAAGATCACCCTGCGGACTGGTTGAGAAAGACCATGTGGTGACAGCCTGCAATATTTTATAACATAAAATTGAATAGTTAAATTAAAAAAATTATCGTTTTTATTAGGAAATTATAAAATGTTCCAGAGATTCTGAAATTTAGAAAACATTTGATGAAGAAATGGGTGTAGGATTCCTACCATATTACAGGGAATATGCAAATCTGTTTTTCAGGATGTAATTAGGAAAACAATGCCTCTGTTAGTTTCCACTAGGACAACCCTCTTAAACATAATTTTTCAGTAAGCATAATAACATGATGCGGGGTTATTGCCAGACTAGTATATTTATTCCAGTATATCTATCTGTTTCGATCTGGTTGGATATCATCGGCACAGCGTAGGGAAACTAGTCCAGCTAAGTGAGAGACTGTAGACCGGGTTAAGAGAATAAGAAAATTCGTTAAGGAGAGTGCCTTTTCAGGCCATCAGCACAGCATAGGGAAACTAGTCTGGCTAAGTGAGAACAAGGTAGATACACTAGTCTGGCCGAGAGTCTGTTCCTTTTGGGATAGATATACTAGTCTGGCAATAACCCCGCATCATGGTATTAAGCTTACTGAAAAAGTCATGCATGATGTTTTAAGGGCGCTGTCCTAGCGGCAGCGAATAGAGACATTGTTTTCCTAATAACATCCTGGAAAACAGATTTGCATATTTCCCAGAATCCCCCAGTAGGGTATAAGTGGCTTGTAAGTCTCCATACACCTGCAAAAGTGGCCTAAAAAGATAAGATAATCCTTTAATAGTCCCACAGTGGGGAAATTTCAGTATGTTACAGCAGCATAGTAATACAGATACAGGATAATACACAGTAATATATTACAGAAGTAGTAGACACACATATGCTGAGAAGAGAAGATATACTAGGAGTCCATAACAGCTAAGGAACAGAAGAAGAAAGAAGGAAGACTTCATAGTCATAATCATTGGCACTCTCCTTAAGGATTCTTCTTAGTCGCTTAACATATTACAGTCAGAACAAGCACCGTGCACCAGTTGGTATAGTCTTTGTAAATAGTGAATATATTTAGGTGTAAAGGTACCAAATGAATTATAAGAGACAAAAATAGTGTTAAAAGTGTGTGGGCATCTGAACATCTTCTGGTTATCCAATTTTTTTTCCTGAAAGTCTATTGAAAGTTTCCAATAGACTTTATAACATGGCGGCAGAGATTCTGCATTTGTCCACTCACAGCAACATTAGTGATGTTTGATGCAGAGGTTAAGAGGTTACCATGGACTCACAGAATGCTTTCCAGTTCAGGCTAAAGGAGGTTCTGTGCAGGCGTTTGGAGAATGTTCACCCCAATACAAAACATTTTGAAATCTGGCATTATACAGTAAGTTGGTAGAAAGGTATATTATACCTGGAAAAGCACTGATGAGCCTACAACCATGAAGTAGAAACCTGAAAATATGAGTAATGGTAAAAACGGTCCAAACAAACATTAAGGCAGCCAGTTATGCTTATTCATTCATATGACAAGAATTTCCTGCCTTTAATCACTTTTTCTTAGTCCCTTAGTCCCACTTGTATCTGTTTGGAAAAAATTTATCGAACGCTACACAAGAGAATTCTGGAAATAAATGACAGTAAATCGGGTTTTGCAACTTTTTGGTCCTATTTGTGCAGAAAAATTAAGACTTTTTGTAATTTGAGTGATTTAGTCTCATTCCAGTTTGATAAGAGATTTGGAAAGTTGGCATGGTTTGCCTTAAGCTGATACAACATCCATATCGAAAGTGAGGTTTTAAGAACTTGCAAAAATTGTTAGTCACTTTAGGAGGTTGGTAGCGTAGAAAGTGGGGTAACATCGCAGGACAAAAGTGCCAGTCTTAAAGGTGCACCAAATTTATCAATCATGTGATATTTGATAAACTACAGCAACACCTATAGGACCTGAACCTATATCAAGATTGAATGAGCCCAGATGCGAGATCCCCATCTATCTCATTCTGTGAGCATGCCATAAATGTCTGAGTTGTGAACACCCCTTTATGGTTCACTAACTTTTATTAAAGAGAGATGTGAAAATGGTACGCTATAGTTCACAGTACGTAGGGCACAACCAGTTATATGTGTGTATATATATATATATATATATATATATATATATATATATATATATGTACTAATGCATACCAAATAAGAACAAGCAAAGACAAATTAAAAAACTAGAGAAGTAAAGAAAGAAGTAAGAAGAAGAACAAAAAATAAGAAAAAAAGATCAGGAGCATGGCTTCAGTGGGATGGCACCGAGGATGTGCAGGGGCAAGTTGGCATGACTACTTATCCAATGACCCGGACTCAAACCTACTAGAAGGTCAAAGAAAATACTCCTTAAGGCAAAGGCCTTCATAGTGAAACGCCTCTTACATATGCTGCAGGGAAAAAATGTAAAGAGAAAACACATTCTGTTTTTTTTAGCGGTTTTCATTGTGTTTTTACTGTTTTTTCTGCAAACTTTTTCTACCCCTATTCAATATATAGAGAAAATACTTGCAATTCCACAACTAGGATTAACATGCTGCATTTTTACAAAAAAGTAGTATTTTTGAAGCTCTTTTTTCCCCTTGCAATGTGTGGAAGGGATTGGCCAAAATGTTATGGGACAGCAGAAAACTAAGTCATTATTTATCATCCGTTTATTTCAGATAAAGAATAATTTATTTTTTTTTAAATTGCCATCGATATGGTAATGTAATTATATTATTAATAAACGAGGGGGGCGTGGTTTGGCCATGGAGGAGTGAAGTTGTGTGCTGCCTCTGCTCCGTCCCTGGCTCCGGGTAAAGACACCTTTTACTGCTGACCGAAGTTGAACTTACCTGCTCTGTGATGGGGAAGAACCGCAGGCCCTCTCAACGGTCCTCTTCCACCCCTCCGGGGACTTCTGGCTCCTCTTCTATCTCCCGCTTCCTCCGGGTGCCGCGCTGTGGGGACTCCTCTGCTCCGTCCGGATCCAAGATGGCGCCCGCTCCTGTAGCCACTCCACGCGGCCGGCTTCCTTCAGGCTCTGTGCTCTCTCCGGCTGCCTCCAGTGCTGTTCTCCCTTCTGCCCTCAGCGATGAAGTGGACTCTGGGGACGTGCAGCCGTGCTCCTCTGCCTCCGGCGGTCCGGATGATCTACATGCCGGGGATGTCTGTCTGCCGACGCACACCTCCGGCGGCCTCTCTCCTCTCCCCTCCGGCCTGAAGGATGATGGACAGGTAGGCCGTGGCTCTGCCTCACCTTCTCTGCTGCCTGCTCCCGGGTTGGATAGTGACTGGCCGTCCCTGCCGCCTTCTCCTGCTGCCCCACTGCTGTCCCCCCCCCTGGAGCCTATGACTGCCTCCTCAGGGTCTCTTGCTTGGGGAGAGGACAGGTCTGACTGGCTCCCCTCTGAGTCTTCCCTCCCTAGGATGGCCTCAACATCCCCCTCATGCCCTGTCCGGGAGACCCTGGCTGTTTTGTGTGTGCCTCCAAGCCCCCTGGCTTCTGACTACACCGACCATGAGGCCCGTGGACTTCCTACCTCACCAGCTGCTCCCCCCCTGAGGACTGACCCCCCTTCTGCCGCTCCCTCCCAGTCTCCCCAAGGTCGTCAGGCTGTTGTTGCTTTCCCGCCAGTTCCCTCTGCCTCACCTACTGCTGCCGCGGTTAGTGGGCCACGTCTCTGTATTGCTTATGACCCTGCTGGAGCTGACGCTTCTTCTGCTTCTGTTTCTGATACCCTGGATGAACTACGCCGCCTTAGCGCTCACCTGGCGGCGGTCCCTACTAAGTCTGATATGGAGGAATATGTGATTCGTCTTGAGCAGTCTTACAAATCGGAGCTATCTGCTGTCCGTTCCTCTGTACAACAACTGGAGACCAGAGTGGATTCCCTCGAAGCGTCCTCTGCCTCCCATGATTCCCAGCTCTCTACCCAGGAGGCGACCATTGCCTCTCACACTCGACAGTTGCGGTTCTTGTCTGACATGCTGGATGACTTGGAGAATCGCAATCGACGCAATAACATAAGGGTGAGAGGACTGCCTGAATCTGTTGAGTCTCAGCATCTGGATGCTACCTTGCGCACCATCTTCAATTCAATCTTGGGGGCCCCCTTGGACTCGCCCATTGAGCTTGACCGTGCGCACCGCTCTTTGGGTGTGCGCCCTCCTGATGACAATAGGCCCCGAGATGTTATTTGCAGGGTGCATAGATACCAGTTGAAGGAAGCGATTATGCGCAAAGTTCGGGAAGTGCCGAAAATATTGTTTCAGGACTCTGAGCTCCAACTACTTCCGGATCTGTCACGCCTCACCCTTGCTAAATGGAGAGCGTTGAAGCCTCTTCTGGATGTGCTCACCCAGCATCAAGTGCCGTATACTTGGGGCTTTCCTTTCCGCCTTCAGGTCCATCATGGCGGCCGTGTTGTTTCTATGTCCCATCCGGATGAACTTTTCAATTTTGCCTCTGCCCTGGGCCTCCCATCTGTTCCTGCCCTTTCATGGCCTCCGTTTCCTGGTGATCTCCTGTCGGCCCCTCCTGCCCGTCCTCAGCGGCGTTCCGGGAGGCGCCGCAAGACTCGCTCCTCGGTGGAGACGAGCTCGTCCCAGGCTGCTCCTGGCGCTTCTACCTGATTGCTCTGCTGTTTGTGACGGACTTCTTTAGTTTGGACTGCTCTCCCTTTATGTTCCTGGGATATACGTGGGGGGGATAGGGATGTGTGATGCTTATTTTTATATGCGGTGTTCCTGTCCTCTCCACCAGATGGCTCCCTTGTGGGGCTTGTTTCCTCTGATTCTTGTGTTCCTGTTCTTATTATTCTATTTTTTCGGTCAGCGTTTTGTTCTTTACTAGATGATTTACTGTTTCGGTGTTTTCGCCTGGGGGCCTGGGATGGGGTACCGGCTGCTATATTTGGAAAAGCCCGTTTCCCACCGGGGTCTCCACGCTTTCTGTTTGCGTGGTCTTTGGCAATCTTTTTCTTTGCCGCTTCCCCACCTCTTTGTGTGGAGTTCTTCTCTCCACCCCACTTAGTTGGTTTTGTTCCTTTTGTCCTCCTGTCTTTTGTGTTTCATTCCTGGTTGTTTCCTTCTATTTCCTTTTCTCTCTCTTACTTGTTTTTCTTAATCGTTTTCTGGTTGTCTTCCGGTTGTTTCGTCCCTTTCCCCTCTCTTTTCTCTCCCCTCGGCCATGTCCTCCGTTAACTTTTGCACCCTCAATGCTCGGGGCCTTAATGTCCCTCAAAAACGTAATCAGATTTTGTATCAGTTGCATAAACAGCGCTCACATGTCCTTGTTTTGCAGGAAACCCATTTTAAGAAGGACCACGTCCCGGACATCCGCAGTCGTTACTTCCCTAAGTGGTTCCACAGCGTCAACCCTGTTGCTAAGTCCAAGGGAGTCTCAATTGCTATCCACCGTTCCTTGCAGCATGAGGTTCTGGACACCTGTATCGACCCTGAAGGTAGGTTTCTCTTCTTGAAATTGCGCACGGGAGGCACGGTTCTTACCGTGGCTGGCTGCTACCTTCCGAATCAGGGTCAATTGGCGTACTGTAGGTCCCTTATCCGCAGATTGGCAGACTTTAGTGAGGGGGTTGTAGTTTTGGGTGGTGATTTCAATTTTGTGCTGGACCCCCATGTTGACTCCTCTCCCCCGCGTCCCCCCCACGCTCCCTCGCAATTGCGCCGTTTGTTGTCGGCCCTTCACAACTCCCAATTGGTAGACGTCTGGCGTATCCTGCACCCTCTAGATAGGGATTATACTTATTACTCCCCGGCTCATAACTCTTACAGTCGCATTGACTTCTTCCTGACCAGCCATCATGCCCTGTCCTGGTCCCCGGTAGTCCGTATCGACTCGGCCCTTTGGTCGGACCATGCCCCTGTTCATTTGTCCTTGGACATCCCTGGTTTGTCGCGTCGTCCTTTTAACTGGCGCTTAAACGAAGGCTTATTGAAGGACATCTCCTGTAGGGAGGCTGTCGGGGAGGCTATCCGGAACTTCTGGCTTGATCATTCCCTTGACTCTACTTCCCTCCCTATGCAATGGGAGGCTATGAAGTGTGTAGTGAGGGGGGTCCTTATTCAGCATGGCGCTCGTCTTAAGAGGGAGAGAGCCGTTGGGGTTGCTGCCCTTTTGGGGCGGATCCACAATCTGGAGGTGTCCCACAAGCAGACCGGCTCCCGTACAACCTTCACTGAGCTTCTTAATGTTAGGGAGGAACTCCGTGCCCTTCTGGACGGGAAATATCTGCGCTTCAGGGATCGCGTTAGAAAACATTATTATGAGTTTGCTGATAAATGTGGTCGTTCGCTGGCTCGGCGTCTCCATCCGCGTGACTCCCCCGCATATGTTCCGCGCTTGCGTACGGGATCGGGTGGTTTAGTACATAATCCTTCTGACATCGCTGCGGAATTCCGCTCGTTTTATTCCAACTTGTATGATATTCGCGGTCGTTATGCAGACCTAGATCCATCGGCGCTCCGGGATAAGATCCGTCGTTATGTTACGGAGACTGCTCTCCCCTCCCTTTCTAGTGACGATGCGGAAGCCCTTGAGTCACCGTTTTCGTCGGAAGAAGTCGCCGCGGCGATTCAGGCGACGCCTGCGGGTAAGGCGCCGGGCCCGGACGGGTTCACTGCTCGTTTTTATAAATGCTTCGGTTCTCTGCTCTCCCCGGACTTGGCACGGGTGTTTAATAGTGTGGGGGAGTCGTCGCCGTTTTCTGCGCAATCCTTGTCGGCTCTGATCACTGTGATCCCTAAGCCTGGTAAGGATCCTGTGTGCCCTGCGAGTTACCGGCCTATCTCCTTAATCAATATAGACGTGAAATTGTATGCGAAACTGTTGGCGAATCGTCTTTCTCCTTTCATGCCTGCTTTGGTTCATAGTGATCAGGTCGGCTTTATTCCGGGTCGGGAGGCACGTGATAATGTCTGTAAAACTGTTCTGGCCATCTCTCTAGCCCGCTCCACTAGAGTCCCTCTTTGTTTGCTTCCAATTGACGCCGAAAAGGCATTTGATCGCGTCCATTGGGGGTTTCTTCGGAAGACCCTTGTGCAGATCGGTATTGGTTCCGGATTTTTGGGCAAGATCTTGGCTCTCTACGGGAATGCGTCGGCGCGTGTCCGTGCGAACGGAGTAATTTCGGACCCCTTTTCGGTCCGTAACGGTACCCGCCAGGGTTGCCCCCTCTCGCCGTTGATTTTTGCTTTGGTGATGGAGCACCTGGCGGTGGCGTTGCGCCATTGCCCAGATGTTCACGGTATACCTCTGGGGTCTCGTGTGGTCAAAGCGGCGTTTTATGCGGATGATCTTCTGCTTTATGTCTCCGATCCGCGGGTGTCGTTCCCGGCTATTCTGCGCGAATTTTATCGTTTTGGTGCCCTTAGTAACTTTAAGGTTAATTTATCTAAGAGTGAGGCCCTTAATGTCTCACTTCCACCCTCTGAGGCTGAATTTCTGGCGCGGACTTTCCCTTTTAGGTGGCAGCCTTCCTCCTTCAAGTACTTAGGGATCCGTATCTCCCCTGATCCTGCTTCTCTATTCCAACTTAATTATCTCCCGCTTTTGGATGCCATTACTACGGACTTACGCTCTTATGGTGCTCGCCTTCCCTCTTGGTTCAGTCGAATTCATGCCCTTAAAATGGATGTCCTCCCCCGGTTTTTGTATCTATTTCAGGCCCTTCCTAGCCCTCTCCCACGCACTTTTTTGGCCAAAGTACAATCCTTGTTTGGGAGGTTTGTTTGGGGCTCCTCTCGGAGCAGACTTGGGTTCCGTACTCTCGTCAGGCGTAAGTCCAGGGGAGGCGTTGGCCTTCCGGATGTGCGCCTGTATTATCGCGCCTCGGTTTTGCTTCGTTTATTTGACTGGCAATTCCGTCGCCATGACAAGCAGTGGGTGTCCATCGAATTTGACCTGTTATCATCCTCGCTCTCTTCTTGGCCGTGGATTCCACCGCATTTTCGTCCCAAACCCCCTGGTCTTTACGTTCTCCCTTCACACTTCTTGAAGGTGTGGGATTTGGTCTGCTCTTCTGGTCGCTTGGCCCGTGTTCCGGGCCCCTTGACTCCTCTCTTCGGGAATCCTATGTTCCCCCCTGGGTGCTCAGTGGATTGGTTCCTCTGTTGGGAGAGAGAGAATTGTACTCGTCTTCAGGAGGTGGCGGGCGACTCCCCGCTCCCTCCTTTTGCCCAGTTATGTAGTTCTCACCCCGACTTATGCCTCTCGTGGTTGGAATATGCCCAACTCCAGTCCTTTTTGAAGCGGTTCTCGCTTACTTCTCACCTCTCCCCTCCGGCCTTAGCCTTAGAATCCTTAGTTGGGCGACGGACCTCCCCGCCTCGCGCTCTTTCACTGTTGTATGACGTTCTCCTTTCGGATGTCACTGCAGGACTCCCCTCTTATGTTACTGCCTGGAACTCCGATCTTCCTGTGAGTCTTCTGCGGATTGGGACAGGTCCTTCTTGCTTTCTCATAAGTTGGCCCTCCCGTGTAGCGCTCAGGAGAAAAATTTTAAGATTCTGTCCCGGTGGTACAGGTGTCCGGTGCTTCTTCATAGGATTTTTCCTGCTGTTTCGGACTTATGTTGGCGCTGTGGCTCCGCTAGGGGTACTATGCTACACATTTGGTGGGATTGTGACGTTCTGCGGCCTTTCTGGGATGCGGTGTTCTCATTGTATTCCACGGTCAGTGGGCGCTCTGTGACTGTTTCTCCTCAGCTGGCGCTTCTGTCAGTCATCCCTGGCAAGCTGTCGGCGATTAAGGAGGACCTCCTGAGACATTTTCTTACGGCCGCCAGGGCTGTTATTCCAAGACACTGGCGCAGCTCCACCCCACCCTCCCTGCTTGAGTTCCTCCAGGAGTTTCTGCTTATACAGAGGATGGAGACCCTGGTAGCGGAGGATTCTCCCGCCTATTCCAAGTTTGAACTTCGATGGCGCCCTTGGATTCTGTTCCAGGAGTCCTCTGCTTTTTCTACTGCCTTCGCCTGAGTGTGACATGGCCGTCTACTTTCCTCCCCCTTTTTCTTTCTTACCTTCCTTTTCCTCCTTTTCCTGTTCTAGTTGTTTGTGGTCTCACCTTCTTTGTCCTGTGTTTGTTTGTTCGTTCCCTGTCTCCTCCTTATTCCCTTTTCGTCTCCTCGTTGAGTTAGTTTTGATCATTGTGGTGAGAGGTCTCCTTTGGCCTTCTCGCCTACTGGTATATGTGTCTTTTTTATTGATGCTCGATTTATCTTTGTTTATTTGTGTTGTATTTTTATTGAAAATCCTTAATAAAACCCGTTTAAGCATATTATTAATAAACGAGGTGCCATGTCAGTACTGACGGACTTCAGTCATTAATACGGTTCTATCACTGCATTTATATAATGTTCTGAATGACATGGAGCTGTGCATATTGGCCTTGGAAACTCTACGCTTAGATGATATATTCCACGTTACTGTAGTCTAAGCATTTTGACTCCTCTGATATTGTTTCTAAAACATCTGTTACTAAAAGCATCAACTTCCATGAAACAAGACAGCTAAATATGCCCAAACAATAATCCAATGACAGTTTGGCAATTGTGTTATTTCAATATCAAAGAAGACATGTAAATTAGTTACAAGGCGCAACTCTATTCATATGCTATTAGGAACACATCCCTAAGGAACTGACTCAGCCGTTAGCGTTCAATTGGTTCTCCTAGACACGCACACGGCTGTATGCAGCATTTACCCCATTCTCCTTGAATTGCCATGCCGAGGCTTCAGAATACACTTGAGAATTTCTGGAATATGTATCTCAGCTCTCTAGCAAATCTAGATTTGGTTCCGGGTAAAACGAAATCCAAATCTATTGCAGATTTCTGGATACACATCGATTTCAGTGGGCTTTTTTGGGCAGATATTATATTAAGGTCTATATACTGTGTTATATATATATATATATATATATATATATATATATATATATATATCCTACTGTGCCAGTAAGTTGGAGGAGCGGTAATAACTGGGCTGTGCTGGCATTGCTCCCCTGGTCTGACATGATATATTGCTTTAAAACAAAACAAAAGAAAAATTTGTCCATAGTAAACCTACATCAAAGAATTTTATCAACCACCTAAAGACAATGAACACATATATAATAGAAAAACCTGAGCAGGTGTATTCGCATAGTGCAGCAGTTTTGCCATTTGGGTAACATCTGCACACGTTGTTAATCTTAGTATGGCAGCTAGCACAGGGACTCTGGCAATTTTTCGGGAGATTTTGCAGTGTGGCTAAAGGGTTAGTATTGTTGCCTTGCAATGCAAATCAAACCAAGGACAAGATGTGCAAGGAGTTTGTATGTTCTCCTTCTGTTCTGTTCTCCTTCTGTTTGCTGGGTTTCCTTTGAGTACTTCAGTTGCCTCCCACAATCCAAAGACATACTGATAATGAACTTAGATTGTCCCTGTATGGGACAGCGACCGATAATGTCTTTTAGCTTTTGATAAAGACAAGTTGATCCAAGTATTCAGATTTGGAGTTGGGAAGGAGTTCGCCCCCCATTACATGGGGCAATTGGCAATAGTCTGACATTTTTGTTTTATTTCTTGCCTTCCTCTGGATCAGCACTGTAGGGTTATAGGTTGGACCCGCGTTTTCATGCAACTTCATCTACCAAGTCATATCTCATCCCTCACACTGTACTAAGAAAACCTACCCAACTTATTATTAGAAGTAAAGTATAGTAGTAATTGAAGGCTCCTCCTATCCCTGTCCGCATGGCCCATATTGAAGTAAATGGACTGTTGTGGACAGACTACAAGTGAATGAAACTAATAAACTCATTTTAGATTACAACCTATTTACACACAAATTCTTTTTAACCACTTCAGTACCGGGCCAATTTGTGGTGCAGGACCAGACACATTTTAGGTTTATTTTGTATGTGAGGTTTTGAGGGCTGTAACATTTTTCCCGTATGTCTCAGTCAACTAATTTTTGCGTCTTTTTTCGGGGACACATAGGGCTTTATTTTTATGTTGTTTTTATTTTCAAATGTGTTTTAATTTTTATTATATCCAGGAAAATGTAAACAAAATAGGAGGGAAATTGTGTCTGGTTTTCAATTTATTATTTTTATTCAATAACACAAAGTGTCACTGGAAAACTTTATAATATAGTTTTTTCTCTCCGTTATGGTAATTTTTATTTTGTATGGTGTCGTCGCGGGTGGGGCTATAACCTTTAATAACGGCGTTTTATTAGCGTATTATTTTTTTTTAAATTATTTTATTTACATTTTTTTAAAAATTTTTATTATATTTTTATATATTTATTTTTTTTCAGATTGTGTCCCCATAAGGTGATGAGACCTTTGGGACATATGATCCTATAACTGGGGCTGGTACATTTAACCCCAGATGCAGGAGGAATCCAGCCTCCTGCACACTGTATACACAGCTTACTGAGCTGATCTGGGTCCTGTAGGACCCAGCAGCTCTTAAAAGACGCTGCTCCCGGCGGATCACGTGACCGCCGGGTCAGAAGGCAGCTGAATTATGGCAGCGTCCATAGCTGTGTATACAGCGCTCATTGAGCGCTGTATACGCAGCGATCGAGAAGGCAGGGGAGGTAATAAATCTTCCCTGCCATCTCTCTGGGAGCTCCGGCTGAAATTACAGCCGGCTCCCAGCTTCAGTAGCTGCACAATCTCCATGCAGCTACTGTGTTCTGACTGGACTTACCGGTATGTCCTGTCAGAACTAGGCAACCACTATCCGGTCGTATATAGTCTATGGGCGGTCCGGAAGTGGTTAAAGAGGACCTTTCACCTCCTGGGGCACATGTGGTTTTATATACCGCTAGAAAGCCGACAGTGCGTTGAATTCAGCACACCAATGGCTTTCACGATCTGTGCCCCAGGTGAAGAGCTATCAGTGCCGGTACCGTAGCTCTTCACTGTCAGAAGGGCGTTCTGTACTGTGAAAGCGGTGAGGAACGCCCGCCCAGTACTTGTCTATGGACAAGCACTATCAGGAGGGGAGGGGGGTGTTCCTTACCGCACTGTTGGCTTTCTAGAGGTATATAAAACCGCATGTGCCCCAGGTGGTGAAAGTTCCTCTTTAAGTAACACTGGAGGCACAATTTTTTTTTTCTCTTGTCCACAAAAAGCTGTCTGCTTACGCTAGGTTCACACCTGCGTTCTGTGGTTTCCGTCTTCTGCATGCAAGAAGACGGAAACCACAGAACGGGTCCGGCCGTGAGCATAAAATGCTCACCGCGGCTCACGGCTGGACAGCTTTCTCACCCATTCAAATGAATGGGTGAGAAAGTCCTGTAGGTTCCCGTCTCCTGCCTCTGTTTTGTGCAGGAAACGGAAACCTGCAGAACGGAGACCGGGCGCAGATGTGAACGAGCCCTCAGACCTTAAAATAAATGGTCAGGCAATCATTACTTCTAGACAAACCAAGAAAAAAACCTACACAGTCATGATCATTGAGCAAAGTAATATGTTCTACTTAAAATGCAGACTCACCCATTTTGTTTTTTTAAACCATTAATTCTCAATCTCATAGAGTAGGGTTTCCCAACCAGGGCTGTGCACGGGGGGCACAGAAATTACGGCAGTTTCCCTATAGGTATAATAGAAGCGTTGAAAAGTGTTGTCACCCGGTTTTTCCCGTAGTGCTTTATTTCTGCGGCGCCTTAGCCTTACTAACCTTTCCGAATGGAAACCTATACACATTAAAAAGTGGTTAGCTAAGAAACCACACAGACCCCATAGACTATAATGGGGTCCATGTGGCTTCCGCATGAAACATGCAGAGAGAAAAGTGTTGCTTGCAGTACTTTTCTCTGCACATGATTTGTGCTGACACCAAGCAGAAACTATACGGAACCCATTATAGTCTATGGGGTCTGTGTTAACTCCTTAGGTAACTGCTTTTTTATGCGTATAGATCTCATGTTCGGGGGGTCCCCAAGTGGACTTCCTGAATGGAATCCCAAATGTAGATGTGAACTGAGGGCAACAGGTTTTGTTCTACCACAATAATTTATAAATATTCTTTTGGTTTTGAGTCTTTTATTTTCTATTTAGAAAAAATAAAATACAATAGATTAGAATTTTTGTTTTTCCAAATATATTGGGAAACTAAATTGATGTAAAGCTGCAGTGTAGGTTACAGTAAACAGTTTGCAGTGGAGCAGGGTAAATAGAATGTTGTTCCAATGTTTATGGCGGACACAGTGAGCTCTTATTTATTCTGTACAGATGTCAATCACCTTGCCTACAAGAGAAAGAAGGTTAAAAGCCATCTACATAGAAGTACTTAGCACTAACAATACCTTCTAATTTTGTCCGGCGATGTTAGATGTGTGCGCCTCTTGTCAACAGTATCTTGGCAATGGCTTTTAATTAGCGGCTTCACTAGAACTTATTTTGCATAATAAACACATATTTTGTAGTCAAACTAGAAATAACCCTCTGGGCAAAGTGGTCTCCAAATATATCCTCCATGACCAGCCAACTCAACTCTAGAGAGTGGAAATTCTTTTAGATTTATGGATTTATATACTACATAGCTGGTGACTAAGAGATATCTAACGCGTTTCAGGACGGGAAGTCTATTTTGTGTTTTTCACTTGTATACAATCTTTATTGTAAATGGACTAAAAGTTAAATTTTAGAAAATTCAGCGAGATGCCAACTTCTCTTCATTACCACAGTTCATATTAAGCGCCTCTAAGGTCCAGAGGCTTAATCGTGCACCCTGAAGATTTTCCACTATCGACGGTGAGCTAAAGTCATTCTTCTTCGTATTTAATTTTTATAATGGTCATAAATATCTGATTGATAGATAATCATAGGGCCTCTGGACCTATCTTATAAAAATGAGTTTCTGTCTATCTGTTCTTTATGTGCGACCAAACGACTGGACAGATATTCACCAAATTTGGCACAGATACTTCAGGTGTCCAGGAAGGTTTAATACCCAGCCACAACTTGCTCAGACATACCGTTGCTGAGATACAGCATTCCCAAAACAATGACTCCCCCCCCCTTAGTAAATACAAACCTGCAAGTCTTTCACTCAAATTCCAATTGCAATGCACACAGTCACTTCACATGCACAATCCAACACTGATATCCAAACTGAGATACACAGGTCAGCACACAGCTTCACACGCCAGAGGATTAGATACATGCGCCTGCACACAGTTCCACACGCCAGAAGATTAAATACCTTAGTCTGCACACAGTTCCACGCAGCGGAGTATTAGATACTCGCGTCTGCACACAGTTCAACAGGCTGGAGGATTAGATACATGCATCTGTACACAGTTCCACACGCCGGGGGATTAGATATGCGCATCTGCACACAGTTCCAAAGGCGGTGGAGGATTAGATACAAGCATCTGTACACAGTTCCACACGACCGAGGATTAGATACGTGCGTCTGCACACAGCGCCACACGGCAGAGGATTAGATACTTGCCTCTGCACACAGTAAATTCCAAACACTGGAGGATTAGATACACGCATCAGCACACAGTATCACACGCCAGGGGATTACATATGCGCATCTGCACAAAGTTACAGACGGCGGACGATTAGATACGCGTGTCTGCACACAATACCACACGCCGGAGGATAAGATACGCGCATCTTCACACTGTTCCACGTGCCGGAGGATTAGATACGTGCCTCAGCACACAGTAACACACAGCAGAGGATTAGATACACGGCTCTACACAGAGTACCACATATTAGAGTTTTACTCAAGGTTTCCCTAGCAACCCAGCCATTTTTATTCACCGCTGTATGTCAGCTTTAAAGGGGCAGGGCGCTGTGGATGACACGGTTACACAAGGTCACATACACACAGCTTTACTCCACGTATCCATAACAACTGCAGGTTTTTCACGGATATCCAAAATGAGATACACATGATGCTTATGGACACACACAAACGATATACAAAATACACCAGTGCAAAACTGGACAATTCTTATGGGGCCACTACACAAACAAAAAATGAAATATACCCCTGCGAAGCCAGGTCCTCCTGCATATATATATATATATATATATATATATAAACACTATACACACACACATATACATACACACACACAATATAAGTTTAGAGCTAAATATATGGATCTTTGTAACATGTTCTAACAAAACACATATACATTGTGAAATGGGTGTGAGAGGCAAAGTTTATTAGGCATATACATGGAAAGGATGGTTTTCTCCCACCTCCTGCTTTCTTCCAGGAGTTAGTACAGCATTGGTGACGAAAGACAACAGAAACAGTTTGCTATATTTGTTTATTAAAGGAGACCATGATACTTCTTGTCAGAAAAGTCCAGAAAAATTCCTTAATACCAACATCTGATAAAACACGTAACAGACGTATAGTAGATCACATACAGACACTCCTTTTCCTAAATACAACATGATGTGTTGACAGCTGTATAAAAAATGTAGCTCTCTACTGTGACCCCGGGATCAGTACTGTAACGGCTGAGTATAGGGTAAGTAGACATTAGGGCAGGTTCAGTAACCTTACTGTACAGCAATTCAAAAAAATTGCCTATGTACTTCTGAAACATTTTGTAACCATTGAAACAGTATGTAACAACAGGATTGTGGTGTTCAGGACATCGCTTTCGCAAAGTTTTTTTTTTTTTTTTCTTTGTACGGTTATATGTTGCTGTATTCTTTAAACTTTACCGGTTAGTTCTCCCCCCAAGTATCTTCTACAGCTGTGCTCACAAATTTTCTTCTTCACGTAAAAACTGGAAGACGGAGGAGAAGTCTTTCTGGGCATAGCCCTTGGCACACATGAGTCTGTACACCTGGTGTGAGAGCGATCCCAGGGGGGTTGGAGTCTTGGTGTTTGTGGCAGAGTCTTGGGCTAAACCCAAATCCTGTCATAAAAATAATCAGATGGTGTTAGATAATGTACAACATAGATCGTACATTGTATCAGATATTATTCTTCCAAAGCACAATTTTATGGAACATGTGCAAATAATTCCATGTTAGCTTACATTATATTGTAATACTTTCTCCTGGGAACCCATCATTAATGCTACCTTGTGTCCCATTGTACCACTTACAAGGAAAATTTAATAAAGCGTAAATAAGACTAAGGCTTTACTATCTTAAGAGGTGAGGGTTCACTTCTAGTTTGGCAATTTTAAGTGGGAGACCAAAGATGGCCATATGTAGGTGAGTAACGGTACAACACGGTATTTGTTCAAAGTCATGTCTATTGCACTGATGTGAGGATTGTCATATAGCCATTGATGTGTTTTCCTTGCAGATGTATAAGGGTGTAATTGTAGCTGTGCACGGGTGATATAGGACGAGATATTCAGGCATGTCCCGTGGTGTGACCCCATGCTGGCTAAAGAGGGATGCTTGGGTTATGCCAGTGCAAAAGCATGTTGTGCTAGAGAGGCCTTTGCATCTTTTAGATAAAAGTTGGCAAAAGACTACGTGACTATGCTGCGAAGAGTCTGTTTGGATTTCACAGTCCCAGGAAGTAGCTACTGCATCATGAAATGCCAGAGGTTTATTCTATAAGTCAGGAAGGAAGGGTCACCTGTAGGATCAGGAATGACACCCATTCCTGCAGGATAACTGCAGTTGTGTGTGAAGCATGTTGTTCCTTATGTTATATTGTTGTTACAATATAGTACAATCAAGCCCAGTAAAATTTCGTTTCCAGTATAGGAATGTCTGGAGGTTCCCTTTCTGATACGACTACATTACACCACCAGCTCTGTGCAGGGCAAGGCCACAGAGATCACAGCTGGAGTATTTACAACTGTACCTCAGACCATCCCTGCTTAGTGGCCTCAGCGGCCACAGGAGAGTAGCCGGTGATATCACTTGCACAAGTCATTGGTTCCTTTCCTGTGGTGGCTGAGGTCACTGATTGGCTCATGGTCACATGTGGTATTACATATGATTAACAATGATGCCTGGGCACCAGACTCAATAGAGCTACACTTACTGAAACAACCAGAGAGCAGGTCTTGGTGAAGGTCATCTCCAAACACATATGGCAGCATGGTAGTGTTACATAAATGGTCGATGAAGTCTGAAGGATAATGTTCCAGTGGGCTATTGTCTACATGACCTCAATGAATGGGATACAGATACATAAAGCTATGACCTACATTCACTATAACTGTACTGCTATATAAGAGTAAGATCACTATGCAGTAGACTAGTGGCACACATGATAGCAGAACACAAACATTATCAACTCTTGTTATGGTTTAGGTTTATTTTTTTCTTCAATTGAAAAGCAGCACATGGACAGACATAGGATCTCAAATCTCTGTACATTCTTATTATGCGCCTGCGAGATCAGAGTGTAATGTATTCTAGCAGAACTGAAAAAGTTGTTTAATGCACATTCAATATGATGGATTGTACAATTCATAAGAATAACCTCTCGTCTCGGGGGAACCCCTCTCTATTAGAAAGGTCACCCAAAAGCACTCAATTGATTAAACACTTTATGATTCCCTAAACATAATAAACCTAGTATTGCCAATTTAATAAGCTTGTATATACAGGAGCAATTTGCATAATAATCTACCTTTGCCATAAGAGTTGTTCCAAATCCTCCCTGGTAATTATTGCCCGAAGGAACGCCTTCCATCACCCCAGGAACAGGATTATAGGTATCACTTGACCAACATCGTCCAGAGCTCATGTTCAGGATTTTGGCCAACAGCTTTGGGTCAAGCCCTAATCTATAAAGGGTCAAGGAAAGCATATTAATGTCCAAATGCATCCAGACACGGATGAATCGTTTTACACACAAGCAATACAATGTCATTTTTCACTCTTTATTAGGTGTCCAAAAATGGTGGAGCATTGATATGAAAGATAGGCTAGCCAATATAAATTAAAAGGCATAAATCCATCATCATGTTATGCTTCTTTGTTTACAACTTCTATTTAAAGATTTAGCACATATGCTACACAGCGACCACAGGGGTTTCATTAGAAGGCTAAATAACCACAGCAAATGTGGAAGGAGTTTATTCCATCTATGGAACAAAAAAAAAGCATATACCATAATACTTGTCAAAAAAGATAAAAAATATAAATATATGTAAAAATTATACATTATAATTAGAGATGAGCGAACACTAAAATGTTCGAGGTTCGAAATTCGATTCGAACAGCCGCTCAATGTTCGTGTGTTCGAACGGGTTTCGAACCCCATTATAGTCTATGGGGAACAGATACTCGTTAAGGGGGAAACCCAAATCCGTGTCTGGAGGGTCACCAAGTCCACTATGACACCCCAGGAAATGATGCCAACACCTCTGGAATGACACTGGGACAGCAGGGGAAGCATGTCTGGGGGCATCTAACACACCAAAGACCCTCTATTACCCCAACATCACAGCCTAACAACTACACACTTTACACACTCAATACCACCTCTCTGACAGTAGGAAAACACCTTGAAACATGTGTATTTGGCACTTGCAGTGAGGAGAGCTTGTCACCAGCAGTGAATTTGGCCCTTGTAGTAAGTTGAGGTTGGCACCAACATTTGTTTTGAAAATCAGGGTGGATTGAGCCTCTAACAGCAGAGTTTGGGCAAATTCATGGTGGAGGGAGCCTCTAAAAACCCCAGTTTGGACCAATTCATGGTGGAGGGAGCCTCTAAAAACCCCAGTTTGGACCAATTCATGGTGGAGGGAGCCTCTAACCAGCCCAGTTTGGGCAAATTCATGGTGGAGGGAGCCTCTAAACAGCCCAGTTTGGACCAATTAATGGTGGAGGGAGCCTCTAACCAGCCCAGTTTGGACCAATTAATGGTGGAGGGAGCCTCTAACCAGCCCAGTTTGGACCAATTAATAGTGGAGGGAGCCTCTAACCAGCCCAGTTTGGACCAATTAATGGTGGAGGGAGCCTCTAACCAGCCCAGTTTGGACCAATTAATGGTGGAGGGAGCCTCTAACCACCCCAGTTTGGACCAATTCATGGTGGAGGGAGCCTCTAAACAGCCAAGTTTGGACCAATTCATGGTGGAGGGAGCCTCTAAAAACCCCAGTTTGGACCAATTCATGGTGGAGGGAGCCTCTAACCAGCCCAGTTTGGGCAAATTCATGGTGGAGGGAGCCTCTAACCAGCCCAGTTTGGACCAATTAATGGTGGAGGGAGCCGCTAAACAGCCCAGTTTGGGCAAATTCATGGTGGAGGGAGCCTCTAAACAGCCCAGTTTGGACCAATTCATGGTGGAGGGAGCCTCTAAAAAACCCAGTTTGGACCAATTCATGGTGGAGGGAGCCTCTAAACAGCCCAGTTTGGGCAAATTCATGGTGGAGGGAGCCTCTAACCAGCCCAGTTTGGACCAATTAATGGTGGAGGGAGCCTCTAAACAGCCAAGTTTGGACCAATTCATGGTGGAGGGAGCCTCTAACCAGCCCAGTTTGGGCAAATTCATGGTGGAGGGAGCCTCTAAACAGCCCAGTTTGGGCAAATTCATGGTGGAGGGAGCCTCTAAACAGCCCAGTTTGGACCAATTCATGGTGGAGGGAGCCTCTAAAAAACCCAGTTTGGACCAATTCATGGTGGAGGGAGCCTCTAAACAGCCCAGTTTGGGCAAATTCATGGTGGAGGGAGCCTCTAACCACCCCAGTTTGGACCAATTCATGGTGGAGGGAGCCTCTAAACAGCCAAGTTTGGACCAATTCATGGTGGAGGGAGCCTCTAACCAGCCCAGTTTGGGCAAATTCATGGTGGAGGGAGCCTCTAAACAGCCCAGTTTGGGCAAATTCATGGTGGAGGGAGCCTCTAACCAGCCCAGTTTGGACCAATTAATGGTGGAGGGAGCCGCTAAACAGCCCAGTTTGGGCAAATTCATGGTGGAGGGAGCCTCTAAACAGCCCAGTTTGGACCAATTCATGGTGGAGGGAGCCTCTAAAAAACCCAGTTTGGACCAATTCATGGTGGAGGGAGCCTCTAAACAGCCCAGTTTGGGCAAATTCATGGTGGAGGGAGCCTCTAACCAGCCCAGTTTGGACCAATTAATGGTGGAGGGAGCCTCTAAGCAGCCCAGTTTGGACCAATTCATGGTGGAGGGAGCCTCTAACCAGCCCAGTTTGGACCAATTAATGGTGGAGGGAGCCTCTAACCAGCCCAGTTTGGACCAATTAATGGTGGAGGGAGCCTCTAACCAGCCCAGTTTGGACCAATTAATGGTGGAGGGAGCCTCTAACCAGCCCAGTTTGGACCAATTAATGGTGGAGGGAGCCTCTAACCAGCCCAGTTTGGACCAATTAATGGTGGAGGGAGCCTCTAACCATCCCAGTTTGGACCAATTCATGGTGGAGGGAGCCTCTAAACAGCCAAGTTTGGACCAATTCATGGTGGAGGGAGCCTCTAAAAACCCCAGTTTGGACCAATTCATGGTGGAGGGAGCCTCTAACCAGCCCAGTTTGGGCAAATTCATGGTGGAGGGAGCCTCTAAACAGCCCAGTTTGGGCAAATTCATGGTGGAGGGAGCCTCTAACCAGCCCAGTTTGGACCAATTAATGGTGGAGGGAGCCTCTAACCAGCCCAGTTTGGACCAATTAATGGTGGAGGGAGCCTCTAACCACCCCAGTTTGGACCAATTCATGGTGGAGGGAGCCTCTAAACAGCCAAGTTTGGACCAATTCATGGTGGAGGGAGCCTCTAACCAGCCCAGTTTGGACCAATTAATGGTGGAGGGAGCCTCTAACCAGCCCAGTTTGGACCAATTAATGGTGGAGGGAGCCTCTAACCACCCCAGTTTGGACCAATTCATGGTGGAGGGAGCCTCTAAACAGCCAAGTTTGGACCAATTCATGGTGGAGGGAGCCTCTAACCAGCCCAGTTTGGACCAATTAATGGTGGAGGGAGCCTCTAACCAGCCCAGTTTGGACCAATTAATGGTGGAGGGAGCCTCTAACCACCCCAGTTTGGACCAATTCATGGTGGAGGGAGCCTCTAAACAGCCAAGTTTGGACCAATTCATGGTGGAGGGAGCCTCTAAAAACCCCAGTTTGGACCAATTCATGGTGGAGGGAGCCTCTAACCAGCCCAGTTTGGGCAAATTCATGGTGGAGGGAGCCTCTAACCAGCCCAGTTTGGACCAATTAATGGTGGAGGGAGCCTCTAACCAGCCCAGTTTGGACCAATTCATGGTGGAGGGAGCCTCTAACCAGCCCAGTTTGGACCAATTCATGGTGGAGGGAGCCTCTAAAAAACCCAGTTTGGACCAATTCATGGTGGAGGGAGCCTCTAAACAGCCCAGTTTGGGCAAATTCATGGTGGAGGGAGCCTCTAACCAGCAGAGTTGTGGGAAAGCAGGGTGGAGGGAGCCTCTAACCAGCAGAGTTGGTGGAAATCAGGGTGGAGGGAGCCTCTAACCAGCAGAGTTGGGGGAAATCATGTTGGAGGGAGCCTAGTATTAGCAGAATTGTGCAACGCTTATGGTGGATGAGTATGAGGATGCGGAGGAATTGGAGAGGTTGAGTACAGACATGGAGTTTCATGTTGGGGTGCTTTACACAGGTGGGCACAAAAATGAAGGCTCTATCCAGTGGTGGTTCATTTTTATCAAAGTGAGCCGGTCGGCACTCTCAGCTGACAGACGGGTGCGCTTGTCAGTGATGATGCCACCGGCTGCACTGAACACCCTCTCAGATAGGACGCTGGCGGCAGGACAGGACAGCACCTCCAAGGCATATAGGGCAAGTTCAAGCCACAGGTCCAACTTCGACACCCAATACGTGTAGGGCGCAGAGGGGTCGGAGAGGACAGGGCTGTGGTCGGAAAGGTATTCCCGCAACATGCGCCTATACTTCTCACGCCTGGTGACACTAGGACCCTCCGTGGCGGCACTTTGGCGAGGGGGTGCCATCAAGGTGTCCCAGACCTTAGACAGTGCGCCCCTCGTTTGTGTGGACCGGTGAGAACTTGGTTGCCTACTGGAGGAACTGCCCTCCCTGCCGCCAACGTCACATGCTGGAAACATCTCCATCATATTCTGCACCAATTGCCTGTGGCAAGCATTGATGCGATTGGCCCTCCCCTCTACCGGAATAAAAGACGAGATGTTGTTTTTATACCGGGGGTCAAGGATAGCAAAGATCCAGTACTGGTTGTCCTCCATGATTTTGACAATACGCTTGTCGGTTGTAAAGCACCCCAACATGAACTCAGCCATGTCTGCCACAGTGTTAGTTGGCATGACTCCTCTGGCCCCACCGGAAAGTTCAATCTCCATTTCCTCCTCATCCTCCATGTCTACCCATCCGCGCTGCAACAATGGGACGATTCGAAGTTGCCCGGAAGCCTCCTGTATCACCATCACATCATCGGACAACTCTTCTTCCTCCTCCTCCTCCATTAAATGCAGTGAAGCGGACAGATGTGTGGACCTACTCTCCAGCTGTGACGGATCGGATGCTATCCCTAACTCCTCTGTGTGATCTGAGTTATCCCTGATGTCAATCAGGGATTCTCTCAGAACACACAAGAGCAGGATTGTAAGGCTCACCATCGCATCCTCAGAGCTCACCCTCCTTGTGGACTCCTCAAAGACCCGTAGGATGTCACAAAGGTCTCTCATCCATGGCCACTCATGGATGTGAAACTGAGGCAGCTGACTTTGTGGCACCCTAGGGTTTTGTAGCTGGTATTCCATCAAAGGTCTCTGCTGCTCAACCACTCTATTCAACATCTGAAACGTTGAGTTCCAGCGTGTGGGGACGTCGCACAAAAGCCGGTGTTGTGGCACATGCAGGCGTTGCTGGAGAGATTTTAAGCTAGCAGCGGCTACTGTCGACTTGCGAAAGTGGGCGCACATGCGCCGCACTTTCACCAGTAGCTCTGGAACATTGGGGTAGCTCTTTAGGAAACGTTGCACCACTAGGTTGAAGACGTGGGCCAGGCATGGAACATGTTGGAGTCCGGCAAGCTCCAGAGCTGCTACCAGGTTCCGGCCGTTATCACAAACGACCATGCCTGGGCCCAGGTGCAGCGGCTCAAACCATATTGCCGTCTCATCGAGGAGGGCATCCCTCACCTCGGAGGCAGTGTGCTGTCTGTCCCCCAAGCTGATCAGCTTCAGCACAGCCTGCTGACGTCTACCAACGCCAGTGCTGCAACGTTTCCAACTCGTAGCTGGGGTCAATCTAACAGCGGAGGAGGAGGCGGTGGCGGAGGAGGAGGCGGTAGAGGAGGAGGAGGAGGGGGGTGTTCTTCTCGTGTCCCTGCCAGGAATGTTAGGCGGGGAGACGAGGTACACCGGGCCAGTTTGGGAAGCAGTCCCAGCCTCAACTACATTCACCCAGTGTGCCGTCAGTGAAATGTAGCGTCCCTGTCCGCATGCACTTGTCCACGCGTCGGTGGTCAAGTGGACCTTTGTGCAAAGCGCGGAACTAAGGGCCCGCCTGATGTTGAGTGACACGTGCTGGTGCAAGGCGGGGACGGCACACCGGGAGAAGTAGTGACGGCTAGGGACGGCATAGCGAGGTGCCGCAGTTGCCATCAGGTCCAGGAAGGCGGGAGTTTCAACAAGCCGGAACGCCAACATCTCCTGGGCCAGCAGTTTAGCGATGTTGGCGTTCAAGGCTTGCGCGTGTGGGTGGTTAGCAGTGTATTTCTGCCGCCGCTCCAATGTCTGAGAGATGGTGGGTTGTTGTAAAGAAACGCCTGATGGTGCCTTTGATGGTGCAGGAGAAGGAGATAAGACAGGACCAGGGGAGGATGAGGTAGAAGTCAACAAAGTGGCGGAGGCAGATGAAGTGGTGTCCTGGCTCGTCCTCTGGAGTGCATCGCCAGCACAGTCAGCAGTGGCAGTGGCAGAGGCAGAGGCAGTGGCAGAGGCAGTGGCAGTGGCGTGAACGGCAGGCGGCCTTTGTCCTGCCGTTGCTGCCTGCCACTGATTCCAGTGCTTGGATTCCAAATGACGGCGCATTGAAGTGGTGGACAGGTTGCTCTTCTCAGAGCCCCTAATCAATTTCGAGAGGCAAATTGTGCAGACAACACTATATCTGTCCTCGGCGCATTCCTTGAAAAAACTCCACACCTTCGAGAAACGTGCCCTCGAGGTGGGAGTTTTTCGGGGCTGGGTACGAACTGGAACATCTTGGGAGATTCCGGGTGTGGCCTGGCTTCGCCTAAGCTGCTGACCTCTGCCTCTGCCTCTAGCTACCCTTTTTGGTGCTGCACCTGCCTCAACATCCACACTACTTTCCCCGCTTGACATCCCCCCTGTCCAGGTCGGGTCAGTGTCCTCATCATCCACCACTTCCTCTTCCAACTCCTGTCTCATCTCCTCCTCCCGCACAATGTGCCGGTCAACTGGATGCCCTGACGGCAACTGCGTCACATCATCGTCGATGAGGGTGGGTTGCTGGTCATCCACCACCAAATCGAACGGAGATGGAGGAGACTCTAGTGTTTGAGCATCTGGACACAGATGCTCCTCTGTTAGGTTCGTGGAATCGTGACGTGGAGAGGCAGGTTGAGGGACAATGAAAGGAGCGGAGAACAGCTCTGGGGAGCAGGGACAGTTTGGGTTATTGTTCTGTAAAGCTTCGGAATTTTGGGAGGAAGGAAGACAAGACTGTTGGGTAATAGGAGGAGAGGAGGCAGAGTCTGACTGGCTGCTGGACAATGTGCTGTAAGCGTTCTCTGACAGCCATTGCAAGACCTGTTCCTGGTTCTCGGGCCTACTAAGGTTTGTACCCTGCAGTTTAGTTAATGTGGCAAGCAACCCTGGCACTGTGGAGTGGCGCAATGCTTGCTGCCCCACAGGAGTAGGCACGGGACGCCCTGTGGCTTCACTGCTACCTTGCTCCCCAGAACCATTCCCCCGACCTCGCCCACGGCCTCGTCCACGTCCCTTTCCGGGAGCCTTGCGCATTTTGAATTCCTAGTTAGAAATTGGCACTGTATACCAGTAGTAAAAATTGTGGGTGCACGTAACCCCAATATATTCTTTGAATTACCAGTCAGAAACTGGCACTATATGGCAGTAGCAAGAAATGAGGGTATTTGTATTCCCAATATATTCTTTGAATTCCCATGGCACTGTATACCAGTAGTAAAAATTGTGGGTGCACGTAACCCCAATATATTCTTTGAATTCCCAGTCAGACACTGGCACTATATGGCAGTAGCAAGAAATGAGGGTATTTGTATTCCCAATATATTCTTTGAATTCCCAGTCAGACAATGGCACTGTATACCAGTAGTAAAAATTGTGGGTGCACGTAACCCCAATATATTCTTTGAATTACCAGTCAGAAACTGGCACTATATGGCAGTAGCAAGAAATGAGGGTATTTGTATTCCCAATATATTCTTTGAATTCCCAGTCAGACAATGGCACTGTATACCAGTAGTAAAAATTGTGGGTGCACGTAACCCCAATATATTCTTTGAATTACCAGTCAGAAACTGGCACTATATGGCAGTAGCAAGAAATGAGGGTATTTGTATTCCCAATATATTCTTTGAATTCCCAGTCAGACAATGGCACTGTATACCAGTAGTAAAAATTGTGGGTGCACGTAACCCCAATATATTCTTTGAATTCCCAGTCAGACACTGGCACTATATGGCAGTAGCAAGAAATGAGGGTATTTGTATTCCCAATATACTCTTTGAATTCCCAGTCAGACAATGGCACTGTATACCAGTAGTAAAAATTGTGGGTGCACGTAACCCCAATATATTCTTTGAATTCCCAGTCAGACACTGGCACTATATGGCAGTAGCAAGAAATGAGGGTATTTGTATTCCCAATATACTCTTTGAATTCCCAGTCAGACAATGGCACTGTATACCAGTAGTAAAAATTGTGGGTGCACGTAACCCCAATATATTCTTTGAATTACCAGTCAGAAACTGGCACTATATGGCAGTAGCAAGAAATGAGGGTATTTGTATTCCCAATATATTCTTTGAATTCCCAGTCAGACACTGGCACTATATGGCAGTAGCAAGAAATGAGGGTATTTGTATTCCCAATATATTCTTTGAATTCCCAGTCAGACAATGGCACTGTATACCAGTAGTAAAAATTGTGGGTGCACGTAACCCCAATATATTCTTTGAATTACCAGTCAGAAACTGGCACTATATGGCAGTAGCAAGAAATGAGGGTATTTATAACCCCAATATATTCTTTGAATTCCCAGTCAGACAATGGCACTGTATACCAGTAGTAAAAATTGTGGGTGCACGTAACCCCAATATATTCTTTGAATTCCCAGTCAGACACTGGCACTATATGGCAGTAGCAAGAAATGAGGGTATTTGTATTCCCAATATACTCTTTGAATTCCCAGTCAGACAATGGCACTGTATACCAGTAGTAAAAATTGTGGGTGCACGTAACCCCAATATATTCTTTGAATTACCAGTCAGAAACTGGCACTATATGGCAGTAGCAAGAAATGAGGGTATTTGTATTCCCAATATATTCTTTGAATTCCCAGTCAGACACTGGCACTATATGGCAGTAGCAAGAAATGAGGGTATTTGTATTCCCAATATATTCTTTGAATTCCCAGTCAGACAATGGCACTGTATACCAGTAGTAAAAATTGTGGGTGCACGTAACCCCAATATATTCTTTGAATTACCAGTCAGAAACTGGCACTATATGGCAGTAGCAAGAAATGAGGGTATTTGTATTCCCAATATATTCTTTGAATTCCCAGTCAGACAATGGCACTGTATACCAGTAGTAAAAATTGTGGGTGCACGTAACCCCAATATATTCTTTGAATTACCAGTCAGAAACTGGCACTATATGGCAGTAGCAAGAAATGAGGGTATTTGTATTCCCAATATATTCTTTGAATTCCCAGTCAGACAATGGCACTGTATACCAGTAGTAAAAATTGTGGGTGTATATAGCCCCAATTCTATTGCTAGGGGACTTGCAGGGTATTTCTGGGGTGAAGGTGGGGGGGCACACCGTTGGAACGGGTATCGGGGGTATATATCGGGTATACGGGAATACACTGACAGTGTATTCCATTCAGGATCCTGGGAAAGCTGGGTTGCGGCGATTGAGCCCGTCAGTGCCACGTTACACTGACAAGCTTCTCCCTGGAATTTAGCTCTTATAAGAGCTGTTGGTTGTCTTCTCCTTCCTATCTAGCCTGTCCCTGCCTACCCAGAATCTAACCCCTAGCTAACTGGACGGAAACCTCCGTCCCCGGTGAATTGCAAGCTCAGAATGACGCGAACCTGGGCGGCGCTGTTCTTTTAAATTAGAGGTCACATGTTTTCGGCAGCCAATGGGTTTTTCCTACTTTTTTCAACGTCACCGGTGTCGTAGTTCCTGTCCCACCTACCCTGCGCTGTTATTGGAGCAAAAAAGGCGCCAGGGAAGGTGGGAGGGGAATCGAGTAATGGCGCACTTTACCACGCGGTGTTCGATTCGATTCGAACATGCCGAACAGCCTAATATCCGATCGAACATGAGTTCGATAGAACACTGTTCGCTCATCTCTAATTATAATATGAGACTTCATTATGGCAACCAGTGAAGAAGCACGAACTTAGTCCTAACCAACAAGCTGTGTACATAGGACTAATCACCCAAAGTCCCTGCAGATATGGGTTCAGCATGCGCTGCAATATTACTATACTACACTACACTACAAGAGAATGGAGCACCTCACTTTTTTGTTTGTGTGATTCTGATTCACTATCATATGATGTTTAAGTATAAGGATGTTCCGTAGGGGCTCATAGTATAATGGTGATGTATCATGGCTCTGTACAATTGCAGGGCTGCCATTGAATGGTTTTGCACATAATGTTTTTTTAATTTCTGAAGAATCAAGCTTAAGTACTACAAAATAATACTCCAAGACAGTGCTCACGTATCCAAACCCATGTCAATGTAGGCAGAAGCTCCAGAGGACCCAGTAGTCTCTGTATATATATACGCTGCTCATGAGGCCTGCTCGCATATGACCACAACAGCCAAGTCCACAATTACTAGCATCACCAAGTGATAATGCCAGTATTATGACAGGTGTCAGCTGAGGCCTCTGACTTACAGTGCCGTAACCACACAAGAGCATGACAGCCAGTAAGGACAAATGGGACTGCCGTGCAGCATCTTCCCTAGATCACTAGAGAATTGAAGAAGCAAGTACTGATTGTTTTCTAACTTAGAGCTGAACAAGTTGCACAATCTTTGTAAAGTGGTTCTCCATTGTATTTTTTATTGACTTAAAAAGAGGACCTTTAACCTCCACCACCAATTCGGGCTCTTAGCATCTGTGAATAAGTGCTGTTTCACCAATTCCAGCACAGCCCCCACCATTCCCAGGCAACAAGCACAGGCAGTTTTGGTGCCTGATGTGCTATATAAGCTCTGTAATCTCAGAAGGGCAGTGTCAGGCAGGGGGTGTGATTCAGAGCTCTAATCAGAGAGTGTCAGAGCTCAGAGTCACCCCCCTTGTCTGCTCCTGTCCGCCACCGCCACCCGACAGTACAGAGTCCACACTGATTTTGTTCCACAGCTTCCTGAGCCCCCTGCTGCTCTCTACTCCTTGGTAATGCCAGCTTAGTAAATTATTGGCCGCAGCAGTGACCAGTCACAGACAGAGATTGGCTGAGCGGTATTTCCAGTGTTTGTGGAGCAAGATCAGAAAGCAGAAGGCAGCGGGTACCCAGGAAGCATCTCAATAAAATGACATGGGATTGCTTAGATGAATATTGTGGTTTATTATTTTTAGAAAACAGATATCACTTTAAAAGCCATTTAATAAAAGATTCTCATTTTCATGGTATCAGAATTATCAACAAATTCTATCCAGACACATTTTGGAGAGGAAAAACAGACATGGACCACACAAGCCAATATTATGCATTAATCTTATACTTCTCAGCAAAATCTACAAAAATGAACACAAGGTTCTTAGTATAAATATTGATCAGTGTATAAGCCCACTGGCTGTTCACAGTGACCTCTGTATAGTGGGTCCCTACTCTAGTGTCTGCCATTGCTATGGGGTGATGTGGCCTAGAGCCTGGGGGTTTAGCCTGCCAGCAGGGGTGTTGCTGGGTCGCTCTTGCGGTGAGTACTGTGTTGCGGTAGTTCCTGTGTAGCACTGCACCCAGTAGAGTAGGGACCCACTATATAGGAGGTGACCATGAAGTGACTACAGGGCTACAGGGCACCATCATCAATAAGTATACATATGGAGAATAGAGATGAGCGAACACTAAAATGTTCGAGGTTCGAAATTCGATTCGAACAGCCGCTCACTGTTCGAGTGTTCGAATGGGTTTCGAACCCCATTATAGTCTATGGGGAACATAAACTCGTTAAGGGGGAAACCCAAATTCGTGTCTGGAGGGTCACCAAGTCCACTATGACACCCCAGGAAATGATACCAACACCCTGGAATGACACTGGGACAGCAGGGGAAGCATGTCTGGGGGCATAAAAGTCACTTTATTTCATGGAAATCCCTGTCAGTTTGCGATTTTCGCAAGCTAACTTTTCCCCATAGAAATGCATTGGCCAGTGCTGATTGGCCAGAGTACGGAACTCGACCAATCAGCGCTGGCTCTGCTGGAGGAGGCGGAGTCTAAGATAGCTCCACACCAGTCTCCATTCAGGTCCGACCTTAGACTCCGCCTCCTCCGGCAGAGCCAGCGCTGATTGGCCGAAGGCTGGCCAATGCATTCCTATGCGAATGCAGACTTAGCAGTGCTGAGTCAGTTTTGCTCAACTACACATCTGATGCACACTCGGCACTGCTACATCAGATGTAGCAATCTGATGTAGCAGAGCCGAGGGTGCACTAGAACCCCTGTGCAAACTCAGTTCACGCTAATAGAATGCATTGGCCAGCGCTGATTGGCCAATGCATTCTATTAGCCCGATGAAGTAGAGCTGAATGTGTGTGCTAAGCACACACATTCAGCACTGCTTCATCACGCCAATACAATGCATTAGCCAGTGCTGATTGGCCAGAGTACGGAATTCGGCCAATCAGCGCTGGCCAATGCATCCCTATGGGAAAAAGTTTATCTCACAAAAATCACAATTACACACCCGATAGAGCCCCAAAAAGTTATTTTTAATAACATTCCCCCCTAAATAAAGGTTATCCCTAGCTATCCCTGCCTGTACAGCTATCCCTGTCTCATAGTCACAAAGTTCACATTCTCATATGACCCGGATTTGAAATCCACTATTCGTCTAAAATGGAGGTCACCTGATTTCGGCAGCCAATGACTTTTTCCAATTTTTTTCAATGCCCCCGGTGTCGTAGTTCCTGTCCCACCTCCCCTGCGCTGTTATTGGTGCAAAAAAGGCGCCAGGGAAGGTGGGAGGGGAATCGAATTTTGGCGCACTTTACCACGTGGTGTTCGATTCGAACATGGCGAACACCCTGATATCCGATCGAACATGTGTTCGATAGAACACTGTTCGCTCATCTCTAATGGAGAACCTAATTTTAAGTTTTATACATTTTGCTGAGAAGCAGAAGATCAATGTTGGGATGTGCGTTTTTTTTTCCTCAAAAATGTTGCTTCTATCCAGAGGTAAAAATTTTTTTAACCTGGGGAGTGAATCTGTAGTGGACAATTAGATAATATATAATAAACCATATAAATCTTCTGCAAAGTTATGTCTAGTACTGCAGCATAGTTTTATTGAAGCAAGTGGGTCTAAGCTCTAAAGATTTTGGCTTGTCTGTTTTTTTGGGGTTTGGCTTATGTGAGTGGGCAAGCTGTATGCCATTTTTCACCAGTGTACTACATAGTATATACGGTATGCTGGCATTATAACGTATATGGGGTTTATTTACAATGAGCAAAAAATTAAAAAAAAGCCCTCCAAAAACACAAAAGTAAAATCAAAGGCTAAAGAGGGAAAAACAACAACTTCCAGGCATTAAATGGACGCACTTCCTATACATACAGAACCAGAGCTGGAAAAGTAGACTAATGGCAAAGTAAAACTGCCAGTTAACAGTTTACAAGATCCTATCCAGATAACACTCTCCTTGTACAGTTCTTGCATATGCTCATTATTAAATCTTCATTAAACTGTGCTGCCCAGGAAGCAGTTTACATGGAGATGTGACATATGGTCTCCTTCTATTTGCAGACATGCACTAGAGTTCTGGGTCAACTGCTGATAAGGTTACTGATCCTAATAAAACAAAGCTTGGCCATGCAGAAACATCATTTGTTCTACCGCTAGGATTATGGCATGAAATCATGTTCATTGCAGCCAAGAAATTAGCTTTGAGAATATATCCTCTGCTAAAGCAAATAATAGGATGATCTGAGCAATTCTGGTACCAAGATCCAAAGATTGGGACATTAAAACTGCAGGATTTAAAATTGGGAACACTTTTTTTTTTTTTTTTTTTTTTTTTTTTTTAACTCTTCCACTTCAAAAATATTCTGAAAATCTACTGGGATTCTCTAAAACAGATCATCGTGTTAAGCCACTGAATAAAACTGATATATTCAATATACTAAAGTCCAAATTCTTCACAAAAGGTATCGATCTACCGTATATAGGCACCATTGAACAAGTGCTTTGTTCTATTTCTTTAGGGTTAGAACATATCTCCACTGCTCAGTTATAAGTTCAGTGACCAGGATTAGTTCCCTCTGATCTCGCTTATATAAGCCTATTGTCCCCTAAGTTGCTTTAACTGCAATAATTTTATTAGACAGATCTTTCTTAAACCCATTTGTTGAACCAATTGAACAACAAGTACCGGTAGTATTAAAGTGGTTATTCAGATTCCAAAAATTATCTGCAAATACATCTACTGCAGTGATAACCCTCACTGTTCCCTTGTGCAGCCTTTTCTTGGCTGTATTTTACTTGAGACTCCTTGTATCACTGATATTTACATGCAGTGAAGCTACTACATTTCCCATGATGCACACTCTCCATGTTTGCTGCTCACAGGGGGGAGGGAAAAAGCATCCAATCGAAACAGTGTCATGTGACCTCAGATGTGGGAGCAATATATATTACCTGTGATTTAATTGGAGGGGAGAGCAGGGAGATGCATCATGGGCAATGTAGTTTGTTCACAGATTCACTGCAAGTAAATAACAGTGATACAAGGAGTCTCAAGTAAAATAAAGCCAAGAAAAGGCGGCACAAGGAAACAGTAAGTATTTAGCACTGCTGTGGATGTATTTAGCGACAATTTTTGGAAGCTGGATAACCCCTTTAATATTCCCTGTGTTCTACACAAATGAACAGAGAATTACGAGCTGGATATATTTACAAAATCAAAATGTCCAATGATCTTGGGTCAAATCCCAATTTGGTAGGAACAGTCAAAGCACCTTTGTCTGTGGATTGACCCCAAGTCCCTTCTGTTCAGACCATGATCTACTGCATGTGTTGAATGGATGTGGAGCCAATACAGAGATCAGGCTGCTTCCACTCCATGTCCAGGTATACTCAATGGAATCTGCATGGGATTAAACCCAATAAAGTCCTGCCTGAATGCTGAACGTTACTGTCCTTTTGGTGGGACCTTAAAGTATCATTAAACTTTCAAACTTTTGATTTTCTGGCAGCATTAATACATTATGTAAAATGCTTTATTAACAAATTTTGGCCCTTTTCTGTGAAATTTTGCACTACTTTATGCCTTGTTTCTCCATAGGGAGCTGAAATGTGTAAACTGCTTTCACTAGGTGTAAGAAAGTGTGGGCTCTTATATCGTGCAGGGGAATCACTACAAACCGATAGATCTTGGGTGTTATAAAACAGTCCTTCTGGTGTCATATGAAAGAGGAGACCCTCAAAGGTTCTACCTGTAAAATTTCCAGAGGAATCACCAGTTAAGCAGTTTGAATTGGCATATTTATATGTAGCTGCATGTAAAATGTATTTTATATATCTGGAAATCGCATAGGTAGAACTGAACCTGGTGTCATAGGAGAAATGAGAATCTCAGAACACAAGCACTGTAATAAGTTTTAGGCTGGCCCCCGTGTAGCGTAAACGCTATAATGTGGTCGTGGCAGAAACACCATGGCAAAAACTTCCTTTCAGGTACACTAACAGCTCGGTATTACATTGATTTAGATGTGTGGCCATTAAGTTTGTCACAGGAACCATTTTTGAAGACACTGCCAGGCTGCATGTGACTGATGGTACTATAAAGGAACCACCATGGCCTAAATGTGCTTGGATACCCATTATACATATACAAATGCCCTATAAATCCAACCACTGATAAATGTCGGACTCATTTAGATACAAATACAGAGTTTTTTCCTTACAAAGTACCACTGGTTTCGAGGGTCCATGACTGACCTTCCACCAGCAGTGAATGTCAATGTCCATAAAAGCAATAGAACATAAAATATATCCTTTCTTTAGCATTTTAGGAGTGACTCACTTGTGTACTAACACAGTAGACACGGACATGAGAATGGGAATTATGGGAGCGGCATGTTGTGCAACCAAAATATGGCTGGCTATTGGTACAATTCCCTAGCCGCAGTAATAGTATGGAGAACAGCTCTGGAGAACAAAGTGATGTTCTTGCAACGGAAACTGTACTTTGTGACGCCATGTAATTACTATCAATGTATTATTTGGGAAGTGGCTCTAATGGGGAAGAATTTTATCTAGTAGAATGATACTGAAAATTTAATTTTCTTTCTTTATATATGCATTAGATGCTCCACAAGCAGCGCTACCTGCCTATGACTGTATGACCAATTCCACATATAACAAAGTATTGTTTTCTGTATGAAGACTTAATAACTCTCCCATTTCCGTTCGTCTATTGAGCCTATAACGGGTATTTCATCTGAAGCGGTCACAGAAACTGCCTGCACTTCTTATCCCGGTGAAGGAATACAACCAACAATTACACATAAGCTTCTATGTGCTGAACGACTAAGTATCTGGCTAATAGGGAATCCAGATCAATACAACTAAAACAAATTGACTGCTAAATCTATGCTAGGAAAATTCAGAAATGTCACCACTAAATACGGGTTCCAAGCCTCACAAAATGTTCAAAGAATCGTGCACTGTGTCATACACATTAATTCACATTTGGACTGGTTTTTAAATAATCTCAAGAATAGGGGCTTTGAAACGATCATGTCTTCTGTACAACACTTCGGATTTAATATTTAATATTGCATAAAACACGTCACAAAATTATTTCAAGAGGACATGGAAGAGCTGAAGCCTGTCATACAAGTGTACCTTAATTTTCTTCAAAAATAGTGTGGAATACACTCATACACAAATGCCAGATTTATGGTAAGAACATGGTATCTGTGTCCAACAACTGTTATTTAGAAAATTCCTCGAATGACACGGCAATGACCTATCAGTCAATAAGGTCATCAACAATGGTCAAACAATAGACCACTGGTGGCACCTCCTACCAATACGACACCCATGTCTTTCAATAAGACAACCTGTTTAAGGTTTCTTCTACCTAGGTGTTAAAAAAAAAAAACAAAAACAAAAAAAAAACAATGAGGCAACTTATTTCATCTATGCCAATTTTCTGCCATAGATGAGTGACAATGTGGCACAAGGCCACATCTCCCCATTCTCTGCCTCAATCACCACTTTCCAAGGATGTGGTCAGACACGCCACAGCCCAGCATATTTATTGGAATTTGCACCAATTCTCTGGCATAAGTTTTCATTCTGGCTCATGGGTGTTCGCTTGATTTATGAAGAAGCTGGAGCCACTCTAAAGTCAGGGGTGACTTGTGCCAGTCGGACCCTTTATGTAGGCTGGCATGTGAAACGCCAGTCTTAATAAATCGGCCCCAATGTATCAGTTTCTCAGATGTATCAGCCTCCTGAAAAGCTGTAAAAAGAAAAAAAAATAAAAAATAAAAAATCAATAAGCCCACTATTAGGCAGTGCTTGATTTTTTTGCTACTAGAAGTCACGGGTAAAGCACCCTAAGAGTTGCAATGTGACTACATTTGCTTACATTGATGAAGGAGTCACATGGTGATCTTTGGTCACGTGTCGGGAACCATTGCCAAGGTTGCCATGTTACCCTAGTCTAAAGACCCTTATTGAGTCGCCACACAATTCTTTCAGATGCTTGAATGGGATATCTGCTTAGTTACATGGTACTACATCCACCTATCTCAAATTAATGCCAAACTACCAATTTGTAGTCCAATTTGGAGGTAAAATAACCGCCATGTTGGTTGTTAGACAGTCCTCCCCAAAATATATAGGACTGTAGGGTTATAGGTTGGACTTGATGGACTTATGTCTATCTAAAATCATCTACTATGTAACTACAACTAAACATAACAAATATGTATCTAGAAATGGGACCCCGTCATTAGACAATGAAAACCCATAAAATGCTCTTGACCCCACGGTTATAACCTATTATTACACTGGCACACTAAACTACTGTGTCTATTACCTTTGCCAAAATGTATGCTATGTAAAAAAAAAAAAAACTACTATTTTCTCTCTGGAATAGGAATTGAGAAAAAGACAGAATAGCGCCATCTATGCCAAAAAAATAAATCTGCACCTAACAAAGCACTGAGAACATAGTAGTTGTTCCATCACTACTTGTTTCATTGTTTGCAGCAAGAAACATTGACTAGAGCATAATGACAAAGTCTTTTCTGCCTCCTCGAAATTTCCTTGTCCATTGACGTTTGGTGCACCTTCAACTTAACAAGCCTAAGGATCGGTTTATTTTAATTTTGTTTGCCGTCAGCCATGGAACCTATTACATCTGAAGATCCTGCAATACCGGCACAGCTTCATCAACATCAAATAAATACCACAAGAAAAATAAATTGTTAGCGTTGAAGGAGATGATGCCGGCGGAGGAAAAAAAACAACATACAAATCTCGACACAGAGTTTTACCAATTAATTACAGAGCTAAAAATTTACTGGATGCCACTGGGAAGGCTCCAATAAAGCACGTCAGCTTATACTCGCAAGTTTTCGGTATGACATATCCCCCCCTCAATGCTTATTTTCTTCTGAAAACCTGTACGGTGTTAAGCCCTTTTTTTGAAAGCAAGTGTACCATTAAAGGAGCAAGCAGGAAGCATTTTGCATTTCATCTTTTTCTCTATTCTACCTACTGGTTTCCACATAACTGACAGTGAAAATTAGACATGGTATTAAAATCAGTTACTGAAGTCCTCTGTCTTCCTCTAAGACCAAAGCATGTAATGGTCTAAAGCCGGCTGGAATATAATTGTCATTCAGTACGAGCCTTTCCTAGAAAGTCATGCTTCATTGGAGAAGACTGAGTTTCCATTTGAAATCAACAAATTAATCCGAGACAGGTATCTGAAAGGGCAAGTTTAATAGGAAGCAGCTACTGGGCTCTCAACCATGATAAAATGTTATTGCTGTTCCCCTGTAAATTGGCTGGGAACATATGATACTTTCTGCATAAGAGGCCCATTGCTGTTCGAGAGATATACTGCTGAAGCTATCAAAATGATGACAGTCTGTCAGTCCCCATAATAGGCTGCCAATGGCTTTGCTGTGTGAGCGCTACTGTTTACAATTGGGAACATTCTCCCAGCAGTAATAAAAATAACATAAAAGAAAGCCATTATTGTTACAAAATATGAAATAAAACACTGAATCGCTTGTCACTATTTCAATGAGGAAAAATGGAAAATGGGAAACCACTTTAAAGCATTAAAGCTGATTTTTTTCACTCCGATTTGAATATTATGTGTAGGTTTGATATCATCACAATATAAGTGAAGTAACCCCCGATACACAAATAGAGCTGTAACCGTATTATATATTCAGAGTATATTGTTTCTACCCCATAAGGACTATACGGCAAAAAACTAATTCCATTGGAAATCTTGGAACCAAAATCGCTTACGAGAAATCACACTTTTTGCAAGCAAATACTAGTTTATGGAGAGATTTATCTATCCTGCACCAAACTGAACACTGGGGCAGATTCATGAAAGTGGGTGTGGTGAAGGGTTGGCAAACTTATGGTCATTTACATCACTTTATTGGTGTAAATGATGGATGAAACCTATGCCAGATATGAGCCGGTGTAGATGTAAGTGCAAGTACAGAGCCGGGTTAGGGGTACACTATGTTTATGCCATGACATGTGCATCATCATAAATGAGGCGCAACATATGCCAATGCAATAGATATGAAGACTGGTGTTGAATATGCCATTCTTGATAAATTTCCCCACTGTGGGTTTTTAACCCCTTAGTGACCAGCCTATTTTAGACCTTAATGACCAAGCCAAATTTTGGAAATTTTCCCTGTGTGACTGTTAGTGAATAATTCTGTAACAGTATAGCGCATCCAAGCGATTCTGATCTTGTTTTTTCGTGACATGTTGTACTTTACTGAGAAGGTAAAATTAGACTGATATAACTTGTGTAAATTTATTAAAAAACTCGCAAATGCTGAAAATTTTGAAATTTTTTCAATGTTTTCCATTTGCAGCTGCGATATCTCAATATATGCACAATAATACAGGGCAAAAAAGTTAGTAGTTATATACTTCCAAATGTTCCTTTTGTGTTTCAAGCATATTTGAAATAATTTTAGCATATTTGAGTAATTTAGACAATTTACAAGTTTATCAAGTTTATAAGCAAATTTTGGAAATTTGGAGTATGTGATTTTTTCCTGTACCAAGCTCTGTTTGCAGACAGGAATAGGTGACATAATGACAGAAACCCCCATTAAATGACCCAATTTGTAAAACTAGACCCCTTCAGGTATTCTTTGAGGGGTTTAGTGAGCATTTTGATCAAAAAAATATTGTTTTGCAAGAATTATTACAAATGATGAAAAAAATTACATTTTCATTTTCTTCAAATATGTGTCATTTTAAAGCCAGTTTTTTTGCACACTACACATCAAAAAGAACACACCCCAAAATATATCACCCCACTTCTCCAGTGTTAAAAAATGTACACTTTGTGGCCTTAGTCCTATGTACGCACATATAGTAGGGCCCAAGAGGTAGGGAGGGCCAAATTTATTTCAAAACACAAATTTTGCTTTCAGATATTTTAGGCCCATTGCACATTTGAACAAGATTTCAGTTACCAAAACAATTGAAAACCCCCATAAATGACCCCATTTTATAAACTAGACCCCTTAAGGTATTCATTGAGGGGTATAATGAGTATTTTGACCCCATAGGTTTTAAAAGAATTTGTGTCAAACTAAAAATTGTCATATTTTTTACACAAAAGAGTCGTTTTAAAGGCAGTTTTTTTGCACACATGCCATGAAAATAAAGAAAAACACCCCAAAATAGATGGCCCCATTTCTCCCGTATTCAAAAATGTACAGTTTGTGGCCTTAATCCTATGTACGGACGCATGGTAGGGCCCAAAAAGATGGGAGCACCAACTGGATTTCAAGACACAAATTTTGCTTGCAGATATTTCAGGCCCATTGCACATTCAAACAAGATTTGAGATACCAAAACAATTGAAACCCCCCATAAATGACCCCATTTTATAAACTAGACCCCTTAAGGTATTCATTGAGGGGTATAGTGAGTATTTTGACCCTATAGCAGTTTCACAGATTTTACTAACCTTGGCATGTGTAGGTTAAAAATTACTAAAATGTCCCTTTATCCCCAAAGTTTTCATTTTCACAAGGGGTTAAAAGAGAAAAAGCCCCCCACAGTTTGTTACACAATTTCTGCTGAACACGGCAATACCCCATATATGGCCATAATCTGCTGTATGGGTAGATGGTGGGGCTCAGAATGGAAAGAGCGCTATTTGGCTTTTGGAGGGCAGATGTGGCTGGAATAGTTTTCAGGTGCCATGTCGCATTTGCTGAGCCCCTAAAGTATCAATACAATGCAAACCCCTTAAATGTGACCCCATTTTAAAAACTACACCCTTCAAAGAATGTATCAAGGGGTATTATCATTTTGAGCCTAAAAATGCTTCCCAAAAATTAATGTACAAAATGAAAATTGAAATTTTTAAAGAATATGCCATTTCGGTGCCCAATACGTTGCACCCACTTTATGCTGTCAGAGACCTGCACTCCTGAAACTATTAAGGGGACATCCCGAGGGGCAAAAAATTATATATGTGGGTGTAAACTGCTGCTTGGGCACACAGCAGGGCTCAGAAGGGAAGGAGCACTGTGCTTTTTAGCTTTTGGGGTACAGATTTAGAGGGACCCTCTGGGCACCATGATGTTTTTGCAGAGCCCTGGAGTTGACAGTAAACTGGAATTCCCCAATACGTGACCCCATTTTGTAGGGGCAATTTTAGGGTCTCTGTAAATGTGACATGGTGTCCAAACACCAACAATCTAAATCTGCACTCCAAAAGCACATATCGCTTCTTCACATCTGCGCCCTGCTGTGTACCCAAATGGCAGTGTATGCCGACATGTATGACACTGGTGTACCCCGGATAACGGACTTAATGCCATATGTGGGTAGAAATGGCTGTTTGGTACAGCCGGGCACAGAAGGAAAGGAGCGCTATTTTGGTTTTTGGCGCAGTTTGGTTTTTGGACGTCATGCCACTTTTGCGAAGACCCTGAATTGCCAATAAAGTGGAATCTGCAGACATGTCACCCCATTTTGGACACTAGCCCACTGATGGGATATATCAAGTGGCGTAGCGAGCGTTTTTAACCCTTGAGGGTTGCATTTATTTAGTTTCCAGAAATGAAATCGCAACTGAAAACGAGAAGTTAAAAATGAAATTTTTCCAGAGATTCGCCATTTTAGTGCCCGATATGTTGTGCCCAACTTACGTCAGCAGAGATACACACTCCAAAAACTGGTAAGCGGGTATCCCGGGCACAACAGCTTTTAGAGCGTTCATCTCTGATACAAGTCGGGCACAACATATTAGGCACTGAAATGACGGATTCCTGGAAAAATTTGTATTTTCACTTCTCACAATTAGCTTCATATTCATTTATGGATAATAAGTTATAGCAACACTTGGGGGTTAAAAATGCTCTCTGTACCCCTGGAGAAATCCTTCAGGGGTGTAATTTCCAAAATAAGGTCTCATATCAGGGGATCCCACTTTACTGGCGTTTCAGCTCTACAAAAGTGTCATGGCATCCAAAAACCAAACCGTCTGTGCTCCAAAAACCCAATAACCCTTCTTCCCTTCTGTGTCCGGCTGTGCCCTAATATCAGTTTATACCCACATATGACATTACGTACATTATCCCGGGTACACCAGTGTCATACATGTGCCATACATGTGGCATAAACTGCAGTTTGGGCACACAGCAGGGCGCAGAAGGGAAGGAGTGCGATGTGGCTTTTGGAGCACAGATTTGGATGTTTGGTATCTGGACGCGATGTCATGTTTGTAGAGCCTGTAAGGTACCAGAAAAGTGGATTCCCCAAAGGAGTGACCCCATTTTGAAAACTGCACCCCTCATAGAATTTATCAGGGGGTGTAGTGAGTATTAGTATCCCGGACGTGACTGCACAGCGGATGGCGAAGAGGGAATATATAAGCTGTGTGGAGAACATTGAAAACGCCAAATTCCCTACTATGTTCCAGTAGCTCCTATGATTGGGGGAGTCACTCTGGGGGTCACTTTGGGGGTCATTTCTGGTGTCTGTTCCCTCATAAGCTGTAAATCTGGGGTGTCCCCTGATATACGCTTGCACCGCTTATATATTCCCTTCCTGATGCAGCCAGTCGTGTTCTAATGATTTGGTGATTTTGCGGGTTTTTGTCTTCACATTGTTAGATGCTATATTTTCTTTATTTTTCTGGTGACAGAGATATAAGGGCTTGTTCTTTGCGGGATGAGATGTATTTTGTAATGACACCATTTTTGGGTGCCTATATTCTATTGAATACATTTTATTAACTTTTTTTTGCTGGATTTAAAAAAATAAAATCAATTCTGGCATTGAGTTTTCCCTTTTAAATTTTGCGCCATGCAGCGTACAGTATAAGTAACATGTGACCTTTATTCTGCGGGTCGGTACGGTTACGGTGATACCTCATTTATAGTATTTTTTATGCAATACTAATTCTGCAGAACAAAAACACATTTGGGGACATAAATCAGTGATTTTTGTATCGCCATCTTCTGAGAGGCGTAACATTTTTATTTTTTGGTTGACAGTGTTGGTTGAGGGCTTATTTTTTCCGGGACAACCTGCACTTTTTATTGGTACTGTTGTGGGGTGTATATGACTTTTTGATCACTTTTTATAGCATATTTTCTAAGGTGAGATGGCGAAAAATCACTACTTCCGGCGGGTTTTTTCCGGGGTTTTTTCCCCGACGTTTACCGTATACATTAAATATTGTTTCAGTTTTATTGTACAGATTGTTAAGGACGCGGCGATACCAAATATGTATTGTTTTTATTAATTTTTAGGTTTTTTTTTTTTTTTACATAACTCATTTTCTATAGAAAAAGGGGATTTTTGGGGCTTTATAACTTTATTCATTTTTTTCAAAAGCTTTATTTATTTATTTTTCACTTTTTATTTCACTTTTTTTGTGTTTCCCTTTTAGGACACTTGATTCAGCAATGATTTCATTGCTGAATCAGTGTTACAGGCTGGAGACACAGGAGACACAGGCTGCACGTGTCTCCAGTCTGTAACAGGAAGCCAAGCGATGTAGACGCATCGCTTGGCTTCCTGACAACGGGGGCAGGATCAACCAGGTAACCGGGGGCTCAGGCAGTCTGGGGTCACTGGCCAGACCCCAGGCTGCATGTTTTGTATATCGGCACCCCCCGATCTCGCTGCGGGGGGTGCCGATCTGACCGGCAACACAGTGGAACCGCTTCAGTTCCATGATCATGTTTGATCACGGAACTGAAGGGGTTAAAACCCCCCCCATCGGAGCCCCCTCCGATGGGGGGTTATGGAGCAAGGTCTTAGCTGTAAGATACAGCTAAGACTTGCTCCAACTACATCGGCACTGACAGGGAATCCTTCCCTGACTGCCCGACGTAGTTTTCCTATAGGGCAGTCAGGAAGGACCTGTCAGTGCCGACGTAGATTCCCTATGGGCCGGTCGTTAAGGGGTTAAGCAATTATGAGTATGATCAATCCTCCATATAGAGAGGTTTCCGCTTTGAGTAACCAGCCATCATCTAATGTAAAACCTAGCACCTTTGTAATACATCTTCATTGCCCTGTTCAGATTTCACTTTTCAGTTTGTACTAAGAATCCCATCATGTCTATCAATCCTACAGTGTTGATCCAGAAAAAGATTACAAAAAACCCCAAAACACACCTATGTAATTAAAATTCTCTATAAATATGACAGATCAGAATATTTCCTGAATCACTGATCCATCTTCAAAAATCTGATACCATAGCTTGTAATATATATACAAGAAAGTCATCAAGCCCCTCTTGAACACTTTCAATGAATCACAACATTGGGTCAAATGAAGTAACACTGCCTAAGTTTTAGACAATGCAAACTAAGACTACACAGTCTTATACTGCACCAGATTTTAAAGTGTAGAGGGGTCCTGGAGGAGATGATATGACCCTCACAGAGCCCTGATCTAACCATTGTGCGGGCTGTCTGGGATACAAGATAAGGATCTGAGCAGGCCTACAGCCAAAGAAGATCTGAGATTAGTTCTCCAAGATGTTTAGAACAACCTCCCTGCCGAGTTCCGTCAAAAACTGTCTGCAAGTACCTAGATGCTGGTGTGAAGGAAAAAGGATGGACACAATACGGAAGCAAATTAGATTTCTCTTTTGCTTATTCATGTAATTTTGCTAACTGACAAAAACAAAACTTTAAACACTTCCAAAACATTTCCAAAAACATTCTTACTTTACATAATTATTTTAATACCTTCCTAAAAGGTTTGTGCAATACTATACAAACAGTTCTGTGTTATGCAGGCTGTCTTGTAAAAATGAAGATTACATTATTAAAGTTTCTTTCAAAATACTTGTGAATTTGTATTGAGAAAGCCACAGCTAAACTTCAGCAGGTTTTAGCCTTTACAAAAATGCCCTGGAATTCATTTAAGTTTTAAATAGGCCGGGGGCACTGAAAAAAAAAAAAAAAAAAAAAAAAAAAAAATTCACTCACCTTTCCACAGTGCTCCAGTGCCTCCCTGCACGGTCCAGTCTTCTCGGTCCCATGCTAGCATGTGGTGGAAGTCCGATCAGTGGCCTCAGCAAAGGGCATGTGATGTCACTACTGGTGACATCATGGGTCTCTATTTGAGGCCAATCAGGGGAGAACACCAGAGCACAGGGGACGAGTATATATATATTTATTTTTTTTCAACTTTCCAGGTTGTCCAGGCATTAAAAAAAAAATGCCTAGACAACCTCTTTAAAGAGGACCTTTCATGGTTTGGGGCACAGGCAGTTCTATATACTGCTGGAAAGCCAACAGTGCACTGAATTCAGTGCACTGTTGGCTTTCCCGATCTGTGCCCTGGGTAAAGAGCCATGCCGGTACTGTAGCTCTTTACAGTCAGTCAGGAACGTCCTTCTCCACAGCAGCGCCTATCGCGTTGTACAGTGTGAGCAGGGAGGAACGCCTCCTCCCTCTGCTTACAGTGCTCGTCCATAGTCGAGTATTATCAGGAGGGGGCGTTCTTCCCCGCTCACACAGCACAGCACGATAGGTGCTGCTTTGAAGAAAGATGTTCCTGACTGAATGTCAGGAACGCCCTTCTGACTGTGAAGAGCTACAGTACCGGAACCGATAGCTCTTTACCCGGGGCACAGATCGGGAAAGCAGACTGAGCTGAATTCATTGCACTGTTGGCTTTCCGGCAGTATATAGAACTGCCTGTGCCCCGAACCATGGAAGGTCCTCTTTAAGGTATTATTGTCACAAGGTGGCCAAGTGCTTAGCACTTTTGCTGTGCAAGGTTCTAGGTTCGAATCCTAGAGGGCAGGGCAACATCTGCATGGAGCTTGTACGTTCTCTCTGTGTTTTTGTGGGTTTCCTCCAGGTATTCCAGTTTTCTCTCACAAAAAATATACTGATAGGTAAACTGGCTACCCATGAAACAACTGACCCTTGTGGGTGTTCGTAGTCACTAACTTCCCTTCTTCCTGCACTTTTGTCCCTTGTGTCATAAAAGCACTTTACAAGTGTTTGTCATCATCATTATCGAGGGCAATATCCTCCATTTATCGCTTATTCAAAGACACATGCACATATACTTCTAGAAAGCCGTTGAATTCAGTGCACTGTCGGCTTTCCCGTTATGTGCCCCCGGGGTAGAGATATCGGTACCGATCACTGCCCAACATCAGAAGGGTGTTCCTGACAGTGAGGATTCAACCACACCCCCGAGAGTACCCCCCTTCATCGCTGGGTGGTAAGGAATACCCCCTCTGACATCACAGGGCTATGGATCAGTACTGTCAAGGGACGTTCCTCACAGCCCAACTAGATCTACAGGAATGCCCTAATGACAGTGGGCAGAGATCGGTGCCGAAACGAACAGCACCAATATCTTCAGCCTTGGGCACATAATGGGAAAGCCGACAGTGCGCTGAATACAGCAAACGGTTTGCTTTCTAGCGGTATATAAAACCATATGTGCAAGAGGACATGAAAGGCCCTCTTTAATAATACTCTGCTATCTATACCTACACAGAAGGTTGGAACAACAAGCCAACCTTCACATCTATATGCACTTCAGTGAGTCTTGGGCATCTATGATAATCTTACCCGTACACTAGTTGTCCTTTCTTGGACCACTTTTCCTAGGTAACCCTATACAAGGCCTGCTGTTTTGTAGATGCTCTGACCCACCTGTCAAACCATCGCCATTTGGCTCTTTTCAGTCATACCCTTGCACATACCTATGTAAACTGTCTCCAACATATCAACTTCATGAGCTGACTGTTCCCTTGCTGTCTAATCTCTAGCGCACCCCTTGTCAGCTGCCATTGTCATAAGATAATCAATATTACTCATCCCGCCTCTCGGTGGTTTTAATGTTATGGTTGATTGGAGTATATAGTGAAATAAAATTATATCCCAGGCAGGAACGTATCGGCTTTGCTTCTATCCTCACATGCATTCTAGATATATTCCCACAACTTGTTCCCACTCAATTTTACAATGTTAAAGATATTGATAAACCAATTATCACTGATGCAAAACAAATTTCTATTTTATCTCAATTACTCTTTGACAAGGAAATAGAGCCAGATAGTTTACTAACTACACACTTCAATAAAAACTCAATTTCCAGTATGTTAATTAATAGACAGTCTAAGTATGAAATATAAACTGTGCTGGAGTCATTTACAGCCCTGTACAGATTAATCTGCAAGAAAAAAAATGCAACCGTAATAATAAAAAGGCGATATAACGATGGAGAACACTACAAAGAGAGATGCTCAGACAAAAACGTGCTACGAGATCGATTCACACATTGTGGTCTAGTTTTGTGAAGCCTAGTTTTTGTTCCAGTTGAGTTTAGGCTGGCTTTATTAAAAATAAAATCTCTCTCTAATGCATGTATTTCAGAAAAGAAAAAAAAAAAAAAAAAGTGTGTGTTTTTGAAAAAAAGCACACAGGCACAGTGTAAACCCAGTCGTCGGGCAGGTTCACATCTGCACCCTGGTCTTTCAGGTTTCCGTCTTCTGCTGACAGGAGACGGAAACCCGGCGGTCAGTGTCCGCCCGTAAGAGTTTTGTGATCTCCGCGGCGACACAAAGTTGTGCATGGCCAATTTTGTGTCCGGTTATAAAAAAAAGAACGGTTTCGCCGCGGAGACCACAAAATGCTCACGGGTGGACACTTTGCAAACCCATTCAATTGAATGGGTTTGAAAAGTGACTGCCGGTTTCCTTCTCCTGTCCAGTTTCTCGGGCAGAAGAAAGACACCTGAAAGCGGAGACCGGGCGCAGGTATGAACCCACCCTTAGCTCTTTTCCTAATCATCTTGACTGAAACAAGTTGAGAGAATAAAACCTTCCAAGGTTCTACTCAAGACCATATTTTCAATGCTTTATTTTCCTCTTAAACAAATGAGTTTCTTTAATATCACTCAGTTTATGCCCAAATATGAACAATCTCTCAGAAGTTAAAACCTTTCTAAATTGAGACATGGCAATGCAGTGCTCATAGGATTCTCTTGATCTGCTTCCTGCTATAGCATCAAATATGGCCTCTGGGGTTGTGTATACCCTTGGCCTCTGTACATAAAATAAATAAAAAAATAAAAAATTACTAATCCACTGTAAACCTTGTGCAGTTGTCAGACGCAACAAAAACAGTATCACCATCTGAGTATACCTTACCCCCCAAATCAAAATTCTCAAAAGTGGATAAACCCAATATCGAATTCATATTTTACACCTCTATGATTTAAGACATCAGGTCAATTCTGTGGTTCCATGCAGAGGATTAACCATTTGAATTTAGAGCTCTGAAAAGATTTTTACTAAACTCACAACTACATTACACATACCTAATCCCCAGATTCATCGTTTCTGCCGTTCCAATCATACTAATAGCTAAAAGCATGTTGTTGCAAATTTTTGCTGCCTGAAAAAAAAAAAAAAAATGTAAGTAAAACATAGAAGGACCAGAAAATGTTAACTTCCAAAAGTATTAGAACTGAATATATCATACCTGCCCTGTTCCGACCTCTCCACAGTAGATCACATTGGCTCCCATACATGACAAAAGCTCTTTAGCCGCATCAAACTCTTGTTCGACACCGCCAACCATAAATGTGAGGTTCCCAGATCTGGCTGCACCAACACCTGGCCGGAGGAGAGAGTGTTTAGGTTCATGACTGTGTAAAGACAATTCTAAAGACAACATATATTCCATTGTCTGGATAGTTGGGAAAAAGGTCCACCACATAGCACCAATTTCTAATAATATATATATATATATATATATATATATATATATATATATATATATATATATATATATATATATATATTACTGTTGCAGCCTTGACCTGTGATGGTTATTCTTCCATCTCCATAGACATACCATAGGTTTACAAACCCCCTGTGGCCACGATCTTGGAGATCTGCTCTCATGGACTAAATTCAAAAGGGGTTCTAGTCTCTTGAAAGTGTTGAGAAATAACAAACTAGAGTAATACTCATCTTATCGATCGCCTACTTTCCATGCCCTCTGCCAACCTCAATCTCTTGTTATGACTGCAGTGGTGACCTCCTTATTTTCCGCTGCAGCCATGCACGGTTGTGTCAAGTTGAAATGTTAACACTGGAGGCCAAGACACAGACACCATGGGAGCAGTGGTGATCACTCTTTTTTTTTTTTTTTAAATGTAGATTGTGAGCCCACATAGAGCTCACAATGTACATTTTTTCCTATCAGTATGTCTTTTTGGAATATGGGATGGAAATCCATGCAAACACGGGGAGAACATACAAACTCCTTGCAGATGGTTTTTTGCCCTTGGTGGGATTTGAACACCAGGACCCAGTACTGCAGGGCTGCAGTGCTAACCACTGAGCCACCGTGTGGCCCCGTGATCACTCTTTATTGTCAAAACTTTCAAAGGGTATGAAACTCTTAAAGAGGACCTTTCATGTACACGTGGTTTTATATGACACTAGAAAGCCGACAGCGCCGAATTCAGTGCACTGTTGGCTTTCCCAGATATCTCTTCACTGTTAGAAGGGCGTTTTTGAGAGTCTAGCCAAGCTGTGAGAAACGCCCCTCCTAACAGTACTGTCCGTAGCTCTACACTGTCAGAGGGGGTGTTCCTTACCACCCAGCCATGACACTGAATGTCCTCCTCCTGACAGTACTCATCCATAGACTAGTACTGGGGACGGCGTTCCTCACCGCGTCATCGCTGGGCACCCCCTCCGACAGTAGAGAGCTACGGACAGTACAGTCAGAAAGAGGGAGTGTTCCTCACAACCCGGCTAGACTGTCAGAAATGTCCTTCTGACAGTGAAAAGATACCAGTAAAGAATAGCACCAATATCTCCAGCCCAGGGGCACGTAACGGGAAAGCTCACAGTGTGCTGAATTCAGAGTACCATTGGCTTTATAGCTATATATAAAACTGCGTGTGCTCGAGGATGTGAAAGATCCTCTTTAAGAAACAGTATTTCATGAAAAGGTATTTATTGAATAAAACAAGTACAGAGTAAATATGCGAGACAACAGTGAACGAAGTAGCAGGAATATACAATAGTCACTGTCGACAAGTATACGTAATAAAGTATGTAAGCATTAGGAATTCAACACAAATGTAGTGAAAAAAAACAGTAAATGCAACATTGTTAAAACTTTCCACAACAGAAGATAAATCAGGATGAGAAAATGGGTAACAGGGGCCTCTACCTAAGAAATGTATGTTAAGCTGAGATTTCTTCATCTATGTATTATATTTGCAGACAGTCTGATAAGCCTCGGACGTTAGCTCTATCAACCCAAGGAGACCACAGCTTAATGAATTGTGTCCAAGTACCGTATATAAAAACGCATTTTAGATACTGGACAGGAGGTACAAGAGTCCACAATCCAATCCCAACTAAAGTTCACGAACATATTAAAATGTTTCACATGGCTAACAAATACTGACTCATAGCAGATTCAATAAAATATCATCACAATTGGTCAAAAAGGTAGAAAAAATAAGCGCCCCTAGGGCTATAGCTCTTTGTAGCCACCATTCGACCCCGCAGCAAATCAAACAATCCACCCAAGCAAGGTGGTTTCTGTCTCGGCCTTCTCACATCCAGTGAAAGAGTAGATGACGCGGAGAGATTAGCAAATGTAAATGCACTATACATATGTTCAGAGATAAATGTTTACACATTAAGGGATTACTGAATTCTCTAATTCCTTTAGGAGGTATTCCGAGCGCCCAGTGTCCTTCTCCAGTTGTCTCTCTGTTTCCTTTCAGTTCACACTACTTGACTGAGAAAAACAGCCCATTAATTACCGGCAATGATACTTTACTGATCCTTTAACTGTGTTTATCCACAGTGCATAATAATGAATGCAAGTAATCCTGTGATATGACCTGAAACAAATTAAGATGACAATTCAAGCCAGATCTTACAAACAAAACCCAGTATTATCCATCATAGGTCAACAGCTTTTTATCTAGATTACAGGCCGCTAAATAGCTACAGAGAGCCATTTATTAGAGCAAAATTAATGCTGACAACGGCTCGCAGCTGGTTAATTTTTTGACAGCTGCACTCTCTCAGATATACAAACACTTAGGTTGTAAATCGCAAAAAATAAATTATTTAAGAAAAAAACTGCAGTATAAAGAACAATTAATCATTTCTGGGGAGGAAACACAAGAACAGGGATACATTCGTCCATGGTGAGTTTTATTTAGAAACTAGCTGGTACCCGCGACTTCGTCTGCGGTGATTGTAGCAGTGTGTATATACAGGCGCGGGTAAGGTTTTCGTACTGTGTATAAGGTATGGGACATGAAATGTAACTTTATATCTTGTTTTTGCTATAATTCAGAGAATACGTGAGACTTTTGTGTTGAAGTTAATTTGTATTTGAGCTGCTATGCGGTGTTGGTATAAACTGTACATAGTGACTTTGGGACAGAGGTATTTGAAATTAACCCTTTCCCGCCGATGGCATTTTTTGATTTTCGTTTTTGACTCCCCTCCCTCTAAACCCCATAACTTTTTTATTTCTCCGCTCCCAGAGTCATATGAGGTCTTAATTTTTCCTGGGACAAATTGTTCTTCATGATGCCACCATTATTTATTCTATATAATGTACTGGGAAGCAGGGAAAAAATTCAGAATGGGGTGGATTTGAAGAAAAAAATGCATTTCTGCGACATTCTTACGGGCTTTGGTTTTACGGCGTTCACTGTGCAACCAAAATGACATGTCCCCTGTATTCTGTGTTTCGTTACGATTCCGGGGACACCAAATTTATATGGTTTTATTTACATTTTGACCCCTTAAAAAAAAAAAAAAAAAAAACCTGTTAAAATTTTTTTTTTTTTAAAAAGTCGCCATATTCCGACAGCCGTAACTTTTTTATATGTGCGTGTACAGGGGATGTATAGGGCGTCTTTTTTCGCGGGACCGGGTGTACTTTGTAGTTCTACCATTTTCGGGAAATGTTATTGCTTTGATCACTTTTTATTCAAATTTTTATCAGAATCAAAACAGTGAAAAAATGGCGGTTTGGCACTTTTGACCATTTTTCCCGCTACAGCGTTTACCGAACAGGCAAAATATTTGTATAGCTTTGTAGAGCGGGCGATTTCGGACGTGGGGATACCCAACATGTATGTGTTTCAAGTTTTTAACTACTTTTATATGTGTTCTAGGGAAAGGGGGGTGATTTGAATTTTTAATCCTTTTTATTTATTTTTTTTATATTTTTTTTACTTTTTTTAAACTTTTTTATTGCATTTATTAGACCGCCTAGGGGTATTGACATGGGTGGGCGGATTGTTAGAGCGGTGGGGGTCGGCAAACATGGCTGCTCCGGAGCGTTAAAGAGAGCCTCCTGGAGTATCGTTAAGGTGAGGGGCAAAGTGGTAAAGTATATGTATATGAGATTGTGTGGGGTTAGGGGCTAGGCTGAAGAGGGCAATATGAATTTTGTGGCTTGCTATGGTCCAAAGTGTGTGAGATTGCAAAGATGGTGGTGTGAGTTTGGGTTTTGTGGGGGTCCTGGCACAAATGTATGTGCGCTATTGTGACGAAAAGTAGCCTATTGCGCAATCGAGTGTAGTGACTATGTTTGTGGAAAATTTCAGCCAAATCGGTCGAGCGGGTTTTGCGTGATTGAGGAACAAACATCCGAACATCCAAACACACAAACTTTCACATCCTATTAATATTATAAATGTGAAAGTTTGTGTGTTTGGATGTTTGTTCCTCAATCACGCAAAACCTGCTCGACCGATTTGGCTGAAAGTTTCCACAAACATAGTTAATACACCCGATTGCGCAATAGGCTACTTTTCGTCACAACAGCGCACATACGTTTGTGCCAGGACCCCCACAAAACCCAAACTCACACCACCATCTCTGCAATCTCACACACTTTGGACCATAGCAAGCCACAAAATTCATATTGCCCTCTGCAGCCTCCCCCCTAACCCCACACAATCACATATACATACACTTTACCACTTCCCCCCTCACCTTAACGATACTCCAGGAGGCTCTCTTTAACGCTCCGGAGCAGCCATGTCTGCCGACTCCCACCGTTCTGACAATCTGCGACACCCCCCACCCATGTCAATACCCCTAGGAAGTCTAATAAATGCAAAAGAAAAAAGTTTAATAAAAAATGTAAAAAAAAAAAATATAAAAAACACATAAAAAGGATTAAAAATTCAAATCACCCCCCTTTCCCTAGAACACATATAAAAGTAGTTAAAAACTGTGAAACACATACATGTAAGGTATCCCCACATCCGAAATCGACCGCTCTACAAAGCTATACAAATATTTTTCCTGTTCGGTAAACGCTGTAGCGGGAAAAATGGTCAAAAGTGCCAAACCGCCGTTTTTTCACTCTTTTGATTCTGATAAAAATTTGAATAAAAAGTGATCAAAGCAATAACATTTCCCGAAAATGGTAGAACTAAAAAGTACACCCGACCCCGCAAAAAAAGACGCCCTATACATCCCCATACACGGATGTATAAAAAAAGTTACGGCTGTCGGAATATGACGACTTTTAAAAAAAAAAAAAAAGGTTTTAACACAGTTTTGGATTTTTTTAAGGGGTCAAAATGTAAATAAAACCATATAAATTTGGTATCCCCGGAACCGTACCGTAACATAGAATACAGGGGACATGTCATTTGGGCTGCACAGTGAACGCCGGAAAACCAAAGCCCCTAAGAAAGTTGCAGAAATGCATTTTTTTGTCAAATCCACCCCATTCTGAATTTTTCCCTGCTTCCCAGTACATTATATAGAATAAATAATGGTGGCATCATGAAGAAAAAATTGTCCCAAGAAAAATTAAGACCTCATATGACTCTGGGAGCGGAGAAATAAAAAAAAGTTATGGGGTTTAGAAGGAGGGGAGTCAAAAACGAAAAACCAAAATCAAAACATGCCATCGACGGGAAAGGGTTAACTTCAAATACCTCTGTCCCAAAAACACTATGTACAGTTTCTCACAACACCGTATATATAGCAGCTCAAATACAAATTAACTTCAACACAAAAGTCTCACGTATTCTCTGAATTAAAGCAAAAACAAGATACAAAGTTACATTTCATATCCCATAACTTATACACACTACGAAAACCTTACCCGCGCCTGTATATACCCACTTCTACAATCACCGCAGACGAAGTCGCGGGTACCAGCTAGTTTATAATATTAATAGGATTAATGCTTGCCCCAAAACTTAAGAGTAGAAATCCTAAAAATACATAAATTATATACAAAAAAAACACCAAAAAAGAATGAAGCGTTGGAATTTCACCAAAATAAATATGGCAATTCATTAAGCAACCATTAAAAGGTCAAAACATTTGGTTCAACCTAAACAAAAAGTAAGAGGACATAGTATAGAACATAATATGGTATTATTCTTGAAGAGAACAGGTAACACTTGGCTTTCTATGTTGAGCATCATGCTTGTAAGGGGCAGCTTATCTGTCCATGTTAAAGGAGGCCTTTCATGTCCTTGGGCACATGCAGTTTTATATACAGGTAGAAGCCCGACAGCACACCGTAAGGTTTTCCAGTTATGTGCCCTTGGTGCTGGAGATATTGGTGCTGTTAGTTTCAGTACTGATCTCTGCCCACTGTCAGAAGGGCGTTCCTGACAGTCTAGCTGAGCTGTGAGTAACGCCCCCCCTGACCGTACTCGTCCATAGACTAACACTGGGAGGCGTTCTTCACACCGTAGCATCATCGCTGGGTGCTAAGGAACAGTAAAGGGCTATGGACAATTACAGTACAGTCAAGGTGGAGCGTTCGTCACAGCCCAGCTAGACTGTCAGGAACGCCCTTCTTTTTAGACACCGTAAAGTCAGTTTAGGCATCTGTATAGCAAAAATTTCTTCACAGTTAAAGTAGTCAGATTATAGAATATCCTACCTTATAAAGTAGTAACAGCAGATACCATCTCATGTACCCAACTATAAAGTATATGGATGGCTATGATCTAATTATGAATTTTATACTAGATTTTGAGGTATGGGGTAATTGGTAACCACCTCATAGGAATTTTACCTTTCCCTGGATCAACACTGTTTTATTATAGACTAGCTGTTACCCGCGACTTCGTCTGCGGTGATTGTAGAAGTGTGTACATACAGGCGCGGGTAAGGTTTTCGTACTGTGTATAAGGTATGGGATATGAAATGTAACTTTGTATCTTGTTTTTGCTGTAATTCAGAGAATACGTGAGACTTTTGTGTTGAAGCTAATTTGTATTTCAGTTGCTATACGGTGTTGGTATAAACTGTACATAGTGTCTTTGGGACAGAGGTATTTGAAGTTAATATACCGCGATAAACGACATTGTATGATTTGGTATTTTCTGCCAGTAGTGTGTTGACCTTTTTTTGTTTGTAAAAGTTGCCATATTCTGACAGCAGTCACGTTTTTATTTGTCTGTGTCGGGGGATGTGTTTTTTTGCGGGGCCGGGTGTAGTTTGTAGTTGTTGCATTTTCGGGAAATGCTATTGGTTTGATCACTTTTGATTGATATTTGTATGATAATGAAAATAGTGAAAAAACAGCGGTTTTGGACTTTTCAGTATGTTTGCCGCTACGGCGTTAAGCATCCAGGCAAAATATTTGTATAGCTTTGTAGAGCAGGCGATTTCGGACACAGGGATACCTAACATGTATGTGTTTCACAGTATTTAACTACTTTTATATGTGTTCTAGGGAAAGGGGGGTGATTTGAATTTGTAATACTTTTTATTTTTCATTTTATTTTTTTCCCCCCTTTTTTGTTTTTGCATTTATTAGACTGCCTAGGGGTATTGACATGGGTGGGCGGTGTCGCGGATTGTCAGAGCGGTGGGGTCGGCAAACATGGCTGCTCCGGAGCGTTACAGAGAGCCTCCTGGAGTATCGTTAAGGTGAGGGGCAAAGTGGTAAAGTATATGTATATGTGATTGTGTGGGGTTAGGGGCGAGGCTGTAGAGGGCAATATGAATTTTGGGACTTGCTATGGTCCAAAGTGTGTGAGATTGCAGAGATGGTGGTGTGAGTTTGGGTTTTGTGGGGGTCCTGGCACAAACGTATGTGTGCTATTGTGACGAAAAGTAGCCTATTGCGCAATCGGGTGTATTAACTATGTTTGTGGAAACTTTCAGCCAAATCGGTCGAGCGGGTTTTGCGTGATTGAGGAACATCCATCCAAACACAAAAACCCACAAACTGACATATTAATAGGATATTAATAGGATTGAACTTGAAGTCAATGAATCTTTTTCAACCTCAATAACTACAAAAAATATGTAACATATCCCAACACTACAAATGCCTTTCCTAAAGCAAATTCCTTTTTGGGCAATTGAATAAAAAAAAAATCCTCCAAAAAAAACATAAAATAGACATGTTGATTGTATCTCTATAGGATTATATAATGTGGAGTGGGGATCATTATACGTAACATTTATAGTCATTCTAGAAATCTGCAATATATAACTCAAATATTATACAGAGGTCGTCTGCACAATTCTCTTTATGGAAAACAGACAACTAGATTACTAATAACTGTTGATGTAATAATGCGATTATTTATTGTGCAAATGATGGTCTGGTATAATATGCTAGATAACTACCAGAAATGTGGATATTTTATTTATATATATATATATTGTAAGCCGATGGCTGGTCAGGTAATGGAGGGGGTGTACATCTCACCCAGACTACTCAGGTGGGCGAGATGAGAAAACTCCAGAGGGAATGTTTCTCAGCAGATAACTATTGTCTGCTGAGGGTTATTTCAGAGTTCCAGTTACTGGGCTGGATTTTTAGGAATGACAGGTAGGTTGGTAGTGGGACCTGTCATTTCACCCCCCCCCCCCTCCAGTCCACATTTGGGGATGTTCCGGCAGCGACTCAGCTGCAGAGAGTCTCCTCGTCAAGGAGGTTTAAGAAGTCAGCTCCAGTGCAGACTGTGGCAGAGCTTGGCTGGAGAGCCAAAGAGAGAGGTCATATTTTGGAGCTGTGTCCTGAATGATTCTACTGGCTACAGGTGAGGTAACCTATTCTATGTTTAGTTAAAGCCTAGCTGGGCAGGTATTTATTTTGTATTGTTTCCTTTTGTTGCTGCACATTTTTAAGTGAAAATAAATGCTACCTTTGTTTTGGACTAAAGAAACTGGACTTGTGCGTCTATGCCACCCCACCTAGCAATCCTAGACCCTGACAATATAATATAAATATATATATATATATACACACACACATACTGTATATACTGTATGTATATAATATATATATATATATATATATATATATATCACGTTAGATACATTGAAGCTAACTTTTTTTTTTTTATGTAATCCAACAAATTTTGAGAAATATTTCCACAGTCGTCGACATCAAACCAAAAGCCAAAACTATGAGTTCAGTAGTCAAGCTCTAAAAGTAACAAAAGTAACAATGGTACATTGGTGATGTCCTCCGGGGTCCAGTAATGGTAACATTAAGTCAATTTCTTTTGGTGTTAAGGACAACCATTACATGGGTACACATTTCCATTGTATTATATGGGTGAATACATTTTAGTGTACAGCTTGTAGAACAAATGGATTATACAACTCTACAGAGAGCTCAGCACACTTGTACTGTAATCCCACTGGGAAGGTTATTGAGTTAAACTCAATAGCCACAATTGGGCCAAAAGTGAGTCAGAATTGAGTGTAGCACACTTATACCATCTGGGCAACTCGTTGTATTTGCAATTATGTCCATAGGATGGTTATTGTAAGGAGGAACTAAATGTACAATTTTCCGGATGTCCAATAGCCTCATTTACAAATACCAGATCGGTGCAATAGATGCATCAGTAGCCTAGCAACTAGTCAGGAATTTGCTCAAACTATTGATGTGGTAAGTGCTTGAATGGATGGAGATGTAGCAGTGAATTTTATATATCTATTGATTCAAATATTTGATACTGTGCCATGTAAAATGGTGATACACTAATAATACTTAGATAGTAAATTGACCCATACCATCCAAGACCAAATTGGTACTGCCGAGGCTCATGATAAAGAGCATACATGTGGATGATGGAAAAATAGTTTTACCTCCATACAAATAGACTACCTATAGGTTATTGTGTACAAGAGGCAGGCAACTAAAGAAATCAATGGAATGGGTAACCAGAAAACAGGGCCATCCAGTTTGGGGGAAAAAGACATCTTAGTGTTTGATTGTAACTCAATATCTAGAAAAACGCAAAAATGTATCTTTATATATCCAGGCATATTACAATCACAAAAGGCATTAAAGTGCATGTACAGTAGAGGACACTGAACACTAGAATGGGTTTCTTTACTGTATAAGAGGAGAAAATATGACTATAGAAGACATTCACTGGTTTGTAAAAGCTCAGCACAAATAATCTATTATATTATCACATTATAAGATTTGTATAAGAGTCATATAGACTAGTCTGCAGATAGAAATATTCTTATAATAAATGTATTCCACTCTGACTACAGATGTTAAGGAGAATTCATCCATCTTCCATATTCATTAACACCGATACACGGACAATAAAAGTTAATTTTCAAAAACAGAATATATATAGTTCCCCTCCAGGTGCCCTCATAAGTCTATACATATAGTCCCCTCCTGGTGCCCACAGTTAAATGGAGAAAAAAAAAAAAAAAAAAAAAAACGAGGGGCGTGGCTTAACCACTGAGACGACCAGACGTGCTCCTCAGGAGCTCCGCCGAATTCGGTGAAAAATCCCCATCCATCTGTCTCTTTGGTGCCACCATTCATTAGACCTGCTCCAAGGGACTCCCCCCAAGTCTCCGTTAGCCTTTTTGGAGCTTTATGGCGATCTGAATCGGAGGTTACCGCGTTTACACTGTGCGGCCTAATCATCCGGACGGAGGCGCCCGCCATCTTGCCAGCCACACCGGAGTGCCCGCTCCCTCCATACCACAGCCTGCCTGCATAGGAGACCTCACTTACCTGCGGACTCTTGTTCTCTTCGCTCCGGCCGTGTGCCCACACTCGCCCGGACACTCTGCCGCGGGGCCTGCTTCCGGTTCGGCTTCATCCCCATGCCACGTGTCGGATCCCTCCAGCGGCTGCATCGTCTCTACCACGCACCTCGGACTCCAACACCCGTCCGGAATCCTCTTCTCCTCCGCCAGACCGGGCTGCTCCGGATTGAACAACGTCAGCTACCCACAGCTAAGTACTCAGACCCTCTCCTTCCCTCCTCACTGCGAACTCCTGCATTCTCCATCCTCCTTCCTTTCCTCACCCTCCATGTGGCAGCATTTTGCTAGGCCCAGGTAGGAGAGTGTCGAGCATCTACACAAACATCAGGGAAGCTCCTCTTCCTACCTGGACCCATCCCTGGATAGCCCCCTCCACCTCTCCCCATCGCACCCATATTCCCATCTTTCATCACTGTGTACCTACCTAGACTCAGTTCTTTGGACATTGTCTACCTATATTTCACTACACCCTGACACAGTGTAGTATGTGCGCTTAAACCTGCAACTAGACGCTATTCCACACTTCATTAGCTTGCTGCATTCTGATATGGTCAAAATTGGAAGAGATAGGACACCAGATCCTAAACCTCAGCAAAAACCGCCACCACCTTCAACCGACATGCAGAAGTTTCTGAAAAAACAGAACACTGCTCGCGCCATCCTTCCTAACAAACCCCAACCCCAAGATAATAGTACCCTAGGTGCATGTTCCCCAGAATCAGAGGATGAAACCACTGAGATGAACACTGACTCAACGGTTATAACTCAAGGCTTCTTGAAGGAAGCCCTATCACATGCGCTAGTGCCTGTCCTGTCTGAAATTGCGGAACTTCGTGCTGATATGAAAGCTTTGGGAAAAAGGGTTGATACCTTGGAATCTAAACAAGCAAAATCGCAAAAAACTGCCTCTGCCTTGGCTTGCAAAGTAGATGCTCACTCTGAACATTTCAATAAAACATATCTACTTCTCGAGGATCTAGAGAATAGGAATAGACGCAAAAATGTACGCATTAGAGGGCTGCCTGAAAAACACGCACCCGAATCCTTACAGGAAGTAGTCCACTCTGTGTTCATATCACTTCTTGGGGAGGAGAGGGCTGGAAAGATAGATATTGAGAGAGTACATAGAGCAATCAGACCGAGACCTGAGGATGGTGACCCCCCTCGAGATGTCATCTGTAGTTTGCTTTCCTCGGCTCACACCTCTGAAATACTGAGGAAGGCCAGAGATAGGAAAGACCTATCACATGATGGTGCACAACTGCAAATCTTCCAGGACTTATCACCCGTTACTTTGCAGAAACGTCGCATAATGCGCCCATTACTTGAGGTACTCAAGGCGCGAAACATCCAATATGCATGGTTGTTCCCATTCGGTTTATCAATCATCAAAAATGGTAGGAGATATAACGTTTTTACACCTAAGGATTTAGATGTGATCTGGGAAGTACTAGGCATTCCGCCCATACATGTTCCCTCCTGGCTGCCACTTCCTGGAGACCCTGACACGAGCCAGGCGACTTTTTCCAGTGAGAGACCACACACCCCTGGCCGCTATAGATCCCCAAAAACAAAAAAGCACCATGCTCGCCAGCAGGACTCTGACCAATGAGGTGGAACTCACGAGTTTGTTTCTTTTTGCATTTCTAGTTGATCTTATGACTTATAACTTGTGCATTTTGTGACCTCTCAGTCTTATAGTTTTTTTTTTTATAGTTCGAAAGCTGTTTATTTGCTACCATTTGCTATTAACCTATGGTTTACTATTTTTCTTTGTTGGTCGGCGGTCTCGAGGACACCCTCGTATCTTGTTATCCATATCTAGGCCTCTAAATCGCTTGATACCCACATAACTAATTTATGCTGAAATACCATGTTGGCTTTCCCACTTGCAGTGACCTCGAGCACCGCCCTCCATCCTCACATATATTGTGATGCAACTGACTGTATTACTGAATGTAGCATATTTCTTTGGATATATTAAGGTGTGGATGCCTAGCGTCCTTCTCATGTTTGCTTACACCGTCTAACTGTTATTCCTCAGAGTGTGTATCGCAAGCTACGAAACTCGTTGTTTTGTCCAATACTGATTACTTTACATTGTTTAGCTGTTTATATTTGATCATCCTAGTGCGATTGATACCCGCTGCATTTTCTCTATATTACTATCTCCCTTTACCTTGTCTCCCCCTTAGTCCATAGATCTTATCTGTTGCTCCTCAGGACCTTTGTCGGATGGCTTCAACAATGCTTGCATCTCCCCCCCCCCCCTCTCAGATGCCCTACTCCACTGTGTAACACTTAACGTTAACGGATTCAACTCCCCGAATAAGAGACATTCTATCCTCAGCATGCTCCACAAATGGAAAACGGATATAGCCTTCCTCCAGGAAACGCACTTTAAAGGGACGAAGATACCCAGACTACCCACAAAATCTTTCTCCCAGTGCTTTCACAGCACCCACCCCACTTCGGCTTCAAAAGGGGTGTCTATATTATTTGGCACAAATGTACCCTTTATATGCAAAGCGCACTATGCTGACCCAGACGGAAGAGCACTTTTTGTCAAAGGCTCAATAGCGACGATTCCATACACCTTCGCCTCCCTATACGCCCCTAATAAAAACCAAACATCTTGGCTAGTAAAAACGTTACAATCCCTTGATTTATTTACTGAAGGACACTTGATACTTGGAGGTGATTTCAATGTAGCTCTAAATTGTCTCCTGGACTCTTCAACCTCTAAGGCCCTACTCTCCCAAAGATCAATTGGTGCGATACATAGGGCCCTTCAAAGCTCGAATCTCATAGATGCTTGGCGTTCACATCACCCGAAAGAACGAGACTACACCTTCTACTCCTCTACAGCGAAATCCTATCATCGTATAGATTACTTGTTCATTTCCACAGACCTAATCTCCCTCTCTTCAGATGCAAGAATTGGCTCCATTACCGTGTCCGATCATTCGCCAGTCTTTCTTGCCATTCGTCTTCAGCACGTTCCAAAGAACCAGTGGACGTGGAGACTTAACGAATCACTTTTGGACTCTCAGGAGAACCTGGATTTTCTCGAACAACACCTGAAGGATTATTTTACCACCAACACTACTCCTGATATATCACCCCCAATAATATGGGAAGCGCACAAGGCGTATATTAGAGGCGTCCTGATATCAATGGCGGCGAAAGCAAAAAGAGCCAAACAAGAAGCACTGGATGCCATCCTCCGTAACATTGCTCGCTTGGAAAGGCAACACAAGCAGACTACAGCCGTAGCTTCCCTTGACGAACTCACAACATACAGGGAAGCGCTACTAGACATGCTGAATGCGAAAGCCGCCAAACACCATTTACATTGTCGTAAGCTGATTTATGCGCACGGAAATAAAGGTAGTCGCCTCATGTCCTCGCTCATCCATAGCGCCAAGAAGAAATCGTATATAGCAAATATAAGAACTGAACAGAACTCTCTCTCTACCAACACGTCTGAAATAGCGGGTGAATTTGTGAAATTCTTTTCGGCCCTCTATAATCTTGATGCCCAGGCCGACGCTCCGTTGAGCCCTGACAGGAGAACTCTTCTCACAAATTTTCTGAATTCCTTGCCTCTTCCTGGACTGACACCTGAACAAACAGAGCCGTTGATGGATCCAGTCTCGCATGAGGAATTGGCTGAGGTTATTAGTAGTTTCCCTCCAGGGAAGAGCCCGGGGCCAGATGGCCTACCTCTACTTTACTATACGAAGCTCAGACCCACTCTGATCCCCCACCTGGCAAAAATGTGCAATGCTCTTTTAGCTGGAACACCACTAGCGACTCAGACCTTGGAAGCTCACGTCGCTTTAATACCCAAAGAGGGAAGAGATCTCACTCTTTGCGGCAACTTCCGACCCATCTCCCTTCTAAATTTGGATTTAAAAATATGGGCCAAAGTTCTTGCACTGAGGATGCGACCACTTATCCCTGATCTAGTAGATCCTGAACAGTCCGGTTTAATCTCTGGTTGTGAAGGCAAAGATAATACCGCACGTTTACTTCCATTGATCTACAAAGCCCGGAAAGAGAATTTACCTTTGCTCCTACTGGGAGTAGACGCTGAAAAGGCCTTCGACAGGGTCTCCTGGGACTTCATGAAGGCGACGCTTTTGAGATTCAACTTCCCCGCTCCCTTTGTTGAAGCTATTTTCACATTGTACACCAACCCATACGCCAGACTGAAAGTGAATGGGACACTATCGGAGACCTTTCAAATAAGAAATGGTACAAGACAAGGTTGCCCGCTGTCCCCGACACTATTTGTACTCATGCTGGAGACGCTCCTGCTAAAGGTCCGGTTAGACCCAGATATTCAGGGCATGAAATCCAGAGATGTCTGTACCTCGGCGTTTGCGGATGACGTCCTTTTTGTGATTACCAATCCTGAGACTGCCCTCCCTCGCATTACTGAAGTCTTAGAGGAATACGGAACTGTATCCGGATATAAGGCGAATTTGGAGAAATCTGAAATCCTGAACATTTCCCTTTCTCCAAAGAGGGTCGCCGCCCTGAAAGCTGACACGCCGTTCCAGTGGGCAGCCTCCTCCATCAAGTACCTGGGAATCCATCTCACCCAGAAACTTGAAGATCTATACGCCAAGAATTTTCATACCATGCTCGGTCAACTCAAGAAGGACTTAGAATCCTATCAACATTTACCTCTATCCTGGTTTGGACGAAAAGCACTCATCCAAACGTATATACTCCCCAAACTCATATACAAGCTCAACATGCTCCCCATTCACGTACCTAAAGAGTTCTTCTCATCTTTACGTAGCATCTTCACGAAATTCATATGGCGGCACAAGCCTCCGAGATTAGCGTGGTCTCTATTGATCAAACCCAGTTCTCAGGGCGGGATTGGACTCCCAGATGTTCAACGATACTATCAGGCGATTCAGCTTCGGTGGTGGACCCATCTCTTGTTTCCGATTACAGTATCTACAGCACATCTCTCTCCTGCGCTACTTCGAGACTTATGGTTTCCTTGTAGGAAGAATCTTCACCCGGACACCAAGAGCACGTTATTTCAAGGTGCCTTTGAGATATGGAAGATGTTAGGCCCTACACTGGCTCCTGAACCATCCCCCCTCCTTCCAGTAACTTTGCTACCAACTTACTTGGGAGATCAGCATCATCAAGCCGCCTTTGTGTGGAACCGTATTCGCACACTTCGCATCAGAGACCTTTGGGATGATGAGCAGAACCGACTTATCACAGACCCGCTGAACATACCCCAGCTGACAGGATGCTCCTTTCTCCACAAGGAACATGTCAGATTCACACTTACCAAATTAAATGACTCTCCGGACTTGAGAATTCAGTTGACACCCTTTGAGAAACTGCTCCTATCTCAGACGAAAATGCTGCGGAAGATATCTTCTCTCTTACACAGATTTGTCTCTCCTCCCTCAAGCTATAAACCGGCTTAGGGTCAGTTCACACGTGAAAACCGCCTAGCTTATTTGTGCGAGGTAAAAAACCTCGAGGAGTTTTTTTGACGCTGTTTTTTGCATTCCACGCGGTTTTTGACGAGGTTTTTGACGCGGTTTTCGCTAGCGGTTTTCGCTAGGGTTTTTTTTTTCCTATATGTGCTATAGAAACTGCAGGCGAAAACCGCGCGTTTTTTTGCAAAAAACCGCGCGGTTTTGTGTGCAAAAAACCGCGCGGTTTTTTACCGCGCGGTTTTCGCCTCCCATTCACTTCTATGCAATTCTTCAGGCGTTTTCCGCCTGAAGAAAGGTCATGTTGCTTCTTCAGGCGGAAAACGCTAGGAGGAAAAAAAAAGCTAGTGGTCTACATAGACCACCATGTTAAAGGAGAGGTTTTTGAAGCGAATTCCACTGTCAAAAACCTCCCCTTTGCCCACGTGTGAACTAGCCCTTACATGTCCACCTGGGAGAAGGATCTGAATATTACAATGACTCAGGAGGAAGTAGATCGAGCCCTACGGTATTCTCAGGGTTTCTCCACCTGCATTCGGCTGAGAAAAAATAACTACAAAATCTTATCGAGATGGTACAGATCCCCGGAGGGAATGGTCAGGAGAGGCCTTAGTAACAATCCATTGTGCTGGAGATGTTTGACACACCCAGGCTCATATCTCCATATCTGGTGGACTTGTCCATTGATAACGAAATTTTGGGAAAGCATTGCGGAGAAAATTGAAAAGATCTCGAGCTGCACCATCCATTTTTCACGCCAGAAGTGTTATTCCTGTCCCAACCAAATCCGACCTATGATCCGAAGAAGAATCTACTGATCACACACATCTTGGCAGCTGCCAAGTTATTAGTGCCACGATATTGGCTACAAACCTCCACCCCTCCCATAACCCTGTGGGAAAACACAGTCCACGAAATAGCCAGACTGGAAGAACTACTCAGCTGGTCCTCCCGAACGCATGAAAAGTATGTCAAGATCTGGGGGCCGTGGCAAACGTATTGGAGGAAGACACATCCCATGTAAACGTATCCCAGGAGAACGACATCTGTATTGTTTGTTCTTGGAGTATCCGACATTACCTATTGTCCATTTCTTACTCACCCATAACTCTGTTCCCCTTACCCCCTTTTCTCCTTTCTACTCACCTCCTCCTATCCTGAGAGAGGGCGGCGTACCAGTAATTGCTTGTTTTCATTTAGGTTGTTGATTGGTTGTTTAACTTACCATTAATATTATATCGACATATGTTCCGTATATATTATTATTAATTGCTTATTGGATGCATGTCTCGTATATTTGTGGTTACCCCCCCCCTTCCCCCTCCTCCTACCTATATGTAACCCCTCCCTTCCCCTTTACCCCTTCCCACCCTTTGTATTTTGTGAAAAATTTGTAAAATGACTCAAAAAACTTTGAATTAAAAAAAAAAAAAAAAAAAAAACACTAACAGAAACACTCACCTCACCCCGTTCCCTGCAGTATCTCTGGTCCCAGAGGCTTCTGGTAGGTATGATGCAAGTCATGTCACTGCACTGGGAGCAGAGACAGGAGTCAAATAGTAAAGCAGGGACCGGCTATTTGGAGTCGAGACATATTGGGGAGCCTAGAACAGCAAGAAAGCACTAAAAATATAGGACCGTTCCAGGGGGGCCCTCCACTACCATGCAAATGCACTGTTTGCCCTATTGTTAAAGTGGCCCTGGGTTGCGGAAGACCATTCACATGAACAGTATGTGGACTGGACAAGTAGTCTGCAACATAAAATCATATTGCATATTACATGATCTGGGACTGTTTTGTTTCCTGTAGAGATAATCAACTATAGTCCCTCTTCCATAAAATAAACTTGTTTGCTTGCGTTTTACACATTGCAAACATGACCATGCTACCTGAAACAAGTATGAGAATGTAACCATATTCTGAAATTTCGGCCCAGTCTTGCAAAGCAAACATGTTCCTGAAAATGGTACATGGCCAGGGCAATGCTGGGGGGCTGTGGCCATCAGTCCCATCAGATTTATTTATAGCAAACTGGAGGAAATCTACATCAGCTATGAGCCTGGGTAAAGTTCACTCCTTTATAAAGAGGTGTGTATATATATATATAGTTTGGGTGTTTTTTTTTTTCAACAGTACAATAAAATCTCTATATATCACAATCACTAAAATAGATGTCATTTCATTTTGTAATTACCAAACGCATGTTAAAAAAAAAAAAAAAAAAAAAAAAAAAAAAAACCCACTCCACTAAACAATAAGAATGCCGTAAACTTTCCACACATTGCCTACATATTCTTATCCATAAATGACGTAGAAGGAAAGGTACAAGTCATATCTAGAAAGGAATAGGATAAATCCCAATGCAAAGAAAACTACATTTAACCCCGTGCCACCATAAACACTAAATCACAATGTTTCCTGAAAAGAGCCAATCTGCTTCAACCAGACTCCCAGAAAGAGGGTGCCAATGGGACCCGGCAAAGCGTCTAAACCATCTTTAAAATGCAATTGTTCTAATCATTTTCTACAGATGCAGTCTCACAAGGGGCTGCTGTCACAGGGACCATTTACGACGTATTATGGTGTCTCTATTGTTTACCAGCGACATTCGCTAACCAGGCGACAGCTGGGACTGAAAGCTGCTACTCAAGGAACAATATAATCCCGTGAAAGCAATCAACAAATTTAAGGGTGTTAATTAACTTTACACTTTATCATGTTCAATTAGTTGTCTTTTTTGCAGCGATTGCCATGCACAATCGGTTTAGAGCGTGCCATGTTTGATTTGTAAGTGATCACAGTTTTAGCTGCACACTCCATGTCAGATGTTCTCTTGGGTTTTGGTGACACAGACGAACGACTTGAACACATGCTGAGCAATGGGATGATCTGGTTTAATATAAACCACCATAACATAGTCCCTTGTTAACACTAGCTGGTCAATGTCCAGTATAGGAAATCAATGGCAGCATAAGGGATCACATCCTGAAGACGCCAACTTTCTAAACAAGCATTTCCACAAATATTCTAAACTGAACAGTAAAAAAACAAAAACCCCTTACAATATAGTACAATACTAGAACGCTAAGCTTTCTGTAGTTTAAGGAATTGGTAACAACCTTCTAGGTAAAGAGATGTACATTATTACATCTCATTTATTCCAGTTTTCTTGCGGTACATCTCTGGTGGACGGTCCCTTGTTGTGCCACATTATTTGCCCTTTGCCATCTACAACACTTTTTGCAAAAGTGAGCGGAGCAGGGCATACAGCGAGGCAGGACGGGGACATATCCGGCAACGAACTTATTATATGTCTTGCCAGAGAACTGATGTGAGTTATACATGAAGTCTACACCAGTTCCTTTAGCAATTCTGGTGCAGAGGCCAGAGCCTCTTAATTCAGACGCGTTTCATGCCAGTCAGAGACTTTATTAAGGCCATGTAAGTACACACCAACCTTAATAAATTTGTCTTATAGTCAAAATTAAAATCGTAACACAATATAAATAGATATAAAGTATGTAAAGGGCTAACAAGATGTGAACGGCCCATGGCATTGGTAAAGCCTATAGACTTTGCTTCTATGATTTAGCAATGGATGGGGGTAGTTCACGGCAATATATCCACTAGCCACAGTGTTCACTAACTGTTACTACCCAGCAAAGGATAAAATTTGAAGTTTACATGAGTTGCGCCCCCACTTTGTCATGACTAAGACATTTATATTGTGGTTTAAAAATCACACTTATGTCCACCAACTCTATACATATATGCCATAAAATAAGATAATCCTAAAATAATCCTTTAATAGTCCCACAGTGGGGAAATTTCAGTATGTTACAGCAGCATAGTAATACAGATACAGGATAATACACAGTAATATATTACAGACTTAGACACACATATGCTGAGAAGAGAAGATATACTAGAAGTCCATAGCAGCTAAGGAACAGGAGAAGAAAGAAGAAAGACTTCATATACCCAGACATAAGATAAGATAATCCTTTAATAGTCCCACAATGGGGAAATTTCAGTGATACAGTTTCATAGATGGTACAGTAGTATATAACAAGAGAGAAAACACATACAAGCTCATGGCAGATAGTTGCTATGTTTCCTAGGATTTCTCTAAAAAAGAAAAACACGGACACACTGCAGGATCATTTAGTTCTCTGTGCGGAGTGATGTTGATAATACAGCCCAAACGTGGTTGGAGGACAAAGGAGGAGTCACAGCATGTAGATACAACAGGCAGAATCATTTTTGCAGAGGTTGGGGACATAGGCAGCTATTATGATAACATGTGGTAGTTCCTTTGGTAGATAGTGAGATCTCATGCTCACAGCTGATAGTTCGGTATCTTGCATCAGCACCATTGTCCATTAACCACAAAAAAAATGCCCCAAATGTCCATCACAAGCCCTCCTCCCTTCTTCTTACCACAGTGTTCTACTGCCCAAAGAAGTCTGAAGCCATACACGCTGATGTGGAAAGATACCTGGATTTCTGCTATTCCACTGCACCCATTGTTATTCTAGTCAATGGGAGGTGGATTTCACATGAAATTCATTGCAGAATACGTGCCCCAATCTACGTAAAACTTCTGTTGTGTGAACACATTCTTAGCCAGGGGATACAATGGACGACCTTTCTACTGAATTTCCATCAGGGAAAATCAGAAGTGTGTTTTCCTGAAAATTGCCATGGAAAACCACCTTGCATTGTAAATTTTAACAGCTGTTGATAAAACTGGCAGCAGTGACTGACATGCAGCAGGTATAAAACTGACAGCGCAGGTTACATTGCATAGTGGGTTTTACTTGCAGCATGTGGAAGATATTTCGTGAAATATGAATCCACTTAGCTGATACAGTACATGGCAGTGGGCAAGTACATGGTGACTAACCATGCAACATGTATGACCAGTATGTACACAGCTATAGGGCACGTTGTGTTTTCCATGACCATTTAAAGCAATAAAATATATGCATCATCTCCTTAAGATAATCTTCTGATCAGTAGGGCTCCGACCGCCGAAACCCCTACCAATCCTGAGAACGGGGGGGGGGTTTAACCACAGTTGTGAATACAGACAGGATATAAAGTAGACATGCAGCAGTTGGACGCGATGCACACCCGCTATCATTCACTTCAATGAGAATGCTGGAGATAGCTGAAATACAGCACTTGGCTATCTCTAGTGATCCAATAGAAGTCAATGGCAGCAAGCGTGCATTGTGTCCAACATTGGCACACCTATGAATATGTCTGCTTTCACAAAAGGCATAAAATACCTCCTGTTCTTAGGATCATTGGGAGTATCAGTGGTCAGACCTTATTCCTCTATCCAATGGATTGAGGGTAAATATGTTTCATGGAACAAACCCTTTAAAGGAAATAAACAGAAATAAAATGTCACCACATATGATCATACTTTTAAAAGGGAATTCTAATAACAGCCAGTTACCCCCCCCCCCCCCTTCCTATCTGGGGTAACTAGCTGATAAGTGGGTGCCCCACCTCTGGGACTTCAAGTAAACACTCATTTCAATAAATGATGTGGTGAACATTGTACAACCAGAGGGATCAGTCGTAAGTGTAGTGCAAGACACCCATTCTTGAGATCGGTGGGGATCCCAAAAGTGGAACATCCATGGATCAGTAAATAACTTGTTTTAACTAGAATATCCCCTCAAGGCTAAGGACCCAAGTGCAGCGGGGGGGAAAAAAAAATGGTGAAGCACATTGTGTTTTCTCTGAAGTGCTTTTCATATAAAGTCCACACAGTTGTCCTCTGCAGATTTTCTGCTTCTATTTTACTCCTATGGAAACCACCAGCGTTTTGTAGGTATAATTGACATGCTACGATTTAAAGTAGACGCAACGGTTTTAGAAATTGCAGCATTTCCGCTGCAGATATTATATATATATATATATACATATATACATATACACATACATATACACACACACACATATACACACTGTGTATATATGTGCGTGTGTATATATATTAATATACACACACACTTATATACGTATACACACCTACACACTATAAATAACCGGCCACTAGATATTACCACTGTTAACACTCAAAGCCTAATAATGAGTTAAGTTAAATTTTAAAGAAGGAAATTATGGGCTGTATACAAAAAACAGCTGAAACCTCAATACACAGCAGCAGAAAACATTAGTTTTCCGCAGAAGATCTGCAGGGAGCAGGGAAGCGGTCGATAGATCCTTAAATTGGAAGCAATAGTCGTTCTTCTGTCCCAAGTTGGCAGCTGCTGCATTTGCAGACCTGGTTCATTATTTACCCATAATGACCATCAAGCTGCAGTCAAGGTCCGATCACAGAACTGTCAGCCGGCCTGTTAATTAGCCTTGTTTGAATTCAGATAAATATCACAATAGCCGAGCTTCTGCTGAAAAAGCAACAGAATGCAGCAAGGGCCGGACCCAGCCAAAGCATTGTGGAGACATTCAGCCACAAGATGGATGGCTAGGACACAGTACATGCCACTTAACCAGGCGCTAGATGTGAAGATACAGGCACAGGCTGCTGTGCCACCGAGATGCACTTCAGACTAGTGGGAGAATTTTAAACATGGTGTGAAAGGAAGGCGACAGCTTAGACACAAAGCATTGTAAATGTGTATAATGAAACAAGCGCTATCAGCTCTGACCTGTAATACAGACTAGGGGTTTGTTTAATAAGAGGATGCTATGGGAAACCGATGCCATATAATCGTGCCACCCAAGACAGGCGTCTTCATAATTTATATACATTTAGAATGTCTATGGTGCAGTAAAAAATGGAACGTTAAGGGTATATACATATGGGACTCATACGCTGTGGATTTTCCATCAATGTTTGTAGGTAGAATACTACAGTACTAGAAAACTAGATTGAAAAAAAAAAAAAAAAGTCATAAAAAAATAAGCAGGGAAAGAGACCCATCCATAAGGTTGTAATGCAACTCCATTCACCTACGCTAGTGAAGGCATCAGTGAGCGACATTACCAATTTTGGTTGCACAATTGTGGCCAAAGTTACTGTGGAACCCTAGCCTTATGTTAGAAATGCACAAAAATAATCTACATGCGACACATGAATTTCAAAGCAGTTTCACTGTAAATTTTACTGCCAATGCGCAAATTTGCATATATAGCTATAAACGAATGGCTGTGAACAACAACGCGTTTCTGAACGTTCACTAAGGCTTCATGTACAATCACAAACTGAGCTCTGCAATTCCATAGGCACTTGGTATGACTGTATGGAGATTATATGTCACACCATATTCTTCACTAGAAGCAAAGCATCTGCAGAAAATACCTCCGTGTAAAACTAAAGGTGTAAAGAGGTACAGCAGATCCTCATAGATTTTTTAAAATGTAATTGTGAGCCCCATATAGGGATTTTTCTTCTCTTCCTATCAGTATGTCTTTGTAGAATGGGAGGAAATCCATGCAAACACGGGGAGAACATACAAACTCCCTGCAGATGTTGTTCCTGGCGGATTTGGGCCCAGGACTCCAGCTCTGCAAGGCTACAGTGCTAACCACTGAGCCATTGTGTTGCCCCTTATCCTCATACATTCGAATAGTCATAGGGTATAAAGGCCTACGTCACATTATTGGTTTCTTCATCCGATAAAGGAAAAAAATACATTTTGACTGGACAGTGATAATTCCTCATGTGCCATGATCTCCATGTATAAAACTTAAGAGTTGAGCAATCTGCAGGTTCTACTGGGTTCAGTAATACTGGGCCAATTTATGAAACATCAAAATGAAAAATGGTCTTTGTTGTCCACTGCAACCAATCACTGATCAGCTTTAATTTTGGATTCTGCTCTTGAAAATAAAAGCTACGCTGGGATTGGTTGATGTGATTTGCAACTCAGACTTATTTTTCTTTTAGACAGTTCCATAAATTAGACACAAACTCTGGAAATGATAGTGACTTTGGGGCTGGTAATAGGGCCAGTATGCCGGCCTTGATAATCCCTGTGCCATCAGGGTCCGTTCACATGGAGGAAAATGGTGAGGAATTTGGTGTGGAATTTCAGCGCTGAAAAAAAAAAAAAAAGCAAGCAGACAAAGGAACCCATTGAAGTCAATGGGAGGCTTTTTTTTTTTCAGCGCTGAAATTCCTCACCATTTTCCTCTGTGTGAATGGACCCTCAGTAACTGCGCCTCGTCATACATCAGGTGCATCCTCAGATCAGGACACTGCATCAGGGTCATGTCTAGACTTTAGTCTGTGCTAGCTCGTAGGTGGTGGAGGTTTCAGGCATCATTTACTGTTGTAAACTGGCATATATAATCATATCTGTGGGCTCACACCGCACCCCTTCAATGGAAAATGGCTGGTCCATCCAAATGGCTAATTTTATTGCTGACTTGTAAAGAACATTGCAACTTTTTCATGCCCTGTAAGCAAGTACACTGCATACAGGAGATGATAAATACCTCCCATAGGTACATGCCTTACCCAAAGCATAATACCCCAACAATACAACTAAGTACATCAATAAAGGGAAAACACGAGTGTTACATGTCCTGTATTTTACTACTACACAATTTTTGCTCCCCTTTTTTTTCCTGTCTGGCGGTGGAGATACTAAATATGTAGTTCCCACATATGTTCTTTCAATGTCCATATCAAAATTGTAATATTGTACTAGTAAGTAAATACCCCACGAGGAATAATCCAGAAGACAAGTGGACGGTTTAGGGTGACTGTCAGCAGAATACAGACTATCGTGATGTACTGGTGGTTCATGGTTCATATCCATTGATCAAGTTTACATAAGGTGTAAGAACGTCCAATGCAATCACTCTCGCATTTATATAATCCCATAAAATCACTTTAAAAACTTAAGCCGATATATTTTTTTTTTTTTTTTTTTTTGAGCATACACCTGAACAGTGCTATACGAAAACTTACACACTTGCTACTAACTTTCAACTAAAGTTAAACCATATAACCTCTGCCCGTACACATTGTCTGGGCACCAGTCAAAACAAGCAGAAGCTAGCGGTCCACCCTGACCCTCATCATATGGGCTACAGGGGGGATAATAATGGGGTAGCTTCAGGTCACTCTTCCATTTCAGGGGCCTTTGTCCTTCACACTTTCAAGAATTAATATCCCTAAAGACCTGTCACAAGTTCCTGTCTCTGCATTGTAAGGACCCAATATATACCAGTCAGTGCATCACTGACAACACGACTCTCCGGCATGTCACTTCATACAAAGTCTGACAGACAAGTGAATACAATAGATCAGTGACAAAAGAACATGGCATGTCTATTACACTGCTGTCTACAGCCCAATACATCTGTGCCGTCTAGAAGACTTCTCGTGCACTCATTACTAGAGCGTTCTCATGTAGATGACAATAATCTGAAGAATTTAACACTACATCTACAGTGATCGTAGTGAAAATAATAAAATTATTAAGAGGAAAGGCGTGGAATTAATTTTTAGCAATTTAAGTAACAAATGAACATCAAGTAGTTGGAACAGAAGGGTTAAGTTTTTGTTGTTTTTTTCACATGGTCAGACCACAACACAAAATAGCTACCAGAATACATTTTTGATTATTTTGAAGATTTTTTTTTAAATTGGTTTTGCTGGAATGGGCTCTTGTTTACAAGGAGCACTACCGGTCTCCTTTCCAGTGATCAGAGACTACATCTCCCATACTGCATTGCAATGGCCTCAGCAAGCTTCAGGTCTGCCCCATGCACCTCCCTAGTACTACACATGCTCAGTGTGTTCTCAGGCTAATATGGTCCCCGTTGTAATTGAGATCAGTAATAACACTTTGTACACTGACTGATGTCATCTGAAGCCAGGAAATCCTTTGACCTGACTAGATCTGGTAATCCACACTGTAATGGTAGCAAAAGAGTATATGAACTAGGCAGTGCAAGTTTAATCCCAGAAAACCCCTTAAAAAGAAGTGTACTGCTAGGGTTAAGAAAATTAAATCAGCAACACTGTTAGATAGGTCACTCTCACCTGAATGTAATACCTCCCCCCAATGAAAATCCACACCACCATTGCAGAGATATTACGTTATTTCAGGACATGTAAATAAACAATCTGGAGCACTGAGGGCGGTTCCAATTCTCCAAACTGCTATTCCCTACATTGCTCTATTCCACCCAGGGAGCCATGCTGAAATCTCTCCTAGCCCTGGGCTATCGCTGGAGTATTACAGCAGAATTGGAAACAGTAGTCTGGAGCATGGAAGCCGGGGTAAGCATTATATTCAGGCGACCCTGACCTATTTAACTGTTTATAGTTTAATATGTTTCACTATAGTGACGAACTCCCTTTAAAGGGAGTCTGTCTCCAGAATTGAGTCCTGCACATAGGTAGGTTAAAGTCACCTGAGTCAGAAAGACTTAAACCCCCCCTCCCCCCACCTCCACATGTGAATTGGTGCCTCTGTTTCCAAGAAATCTGTTTTGGTTAATACACAAATGAGTTCTTGGAGCAATAAGGGCATAGCTGTTGCTCCAAAGAGGTAAGCCTCCCACCGGTCTCTGCCACCCTCCACCTCTTCTTTGAAGGATTAGCCTGATCCCAAGTTCGGTCACACTCACCATTGCTGATATTCTCTGCGCACGTATAGTACAAGTTACTTGGCACATCCGCAGTACTGCTGTGAGTCTTGCATGGTCTAAGAATATAAGCAGCAATGACTGTGACAGAAGCCAGGGCCAGGCAAGATTAGCAATATGCTGCTAGACCTAGCCAACCAGAGGAAGGAGGAATGGACGGCAGTACAGAGCAGTAGGAAGCTTACCTCTTTGGAGTAACGGCAACACTCTCGATGCTCCAAAGAGCTTATTTGCATATTGACAAAAACAATGATATCTTTGTTTTATTTAGGTGACTCTTACCCATCTTTCTGTGGGACAGTGTTCCTAGGTTGGGTTCTGGTGACAGAATCCCTATAAAAGACAATTCTCCAGTAGAACGCTACAGACCATTCTTTGCTCCAGCTATTCATGTGTCGGAGATTTGAGGGTCCATTAGGAGGGTCCATTGTTTTAAAACGGAGAACCCTGGACGAAAAAGATCCTCAGTGCAGAACTTTTTTTAGGGGACTCAGTGACTGATTCTCTAACACTTCTGTGCCTCACAAATACTGAATTTCTGGGTACTGATCCAAGGAGTCAGGAAAGAAAATGTGTCCAGTAATATGACATCCCAGTATTTAATTTTTTTGCCTCCCCTTGTGTATCTACCATGAACTGACCTGAGGCAATGACCATGGCACCTCATGGAGTAAATGGGGAGGGAGGCATTTTATTCAATCAGCCAGAAAAAGTGTGTCATATACCATGTGGTATGTTATACCATGCGGGGACCAAATAATGGGATTTTATTTTTTAAATCAATTAGTCAATGAGTGTGTGTGTCCTAACTGGGGGGGGGGGGGGGCATTACACAACCAAAGATAACTGGATGGGTATTTTTTTGGGGAGAGCTTTCTATAGCCTCAGGCAGTATAGAGGTTGGACTTGATGGACCTGTTTTTCCTCAATGTAGCTGTATATATTTGTAGTCTATGGGGGAAGGGGGGGCAACTACACCTATGGTTATGACTATGGTTAGTTTCTGGAAGTATAGTCAGGGTATAAACGTAAAACACATGTTCTTCTATACCCCCCAACTGAATCTACCCATTATTGTGCCACCCAAATGGCAGCTACATTAAAGGATTTTTTTTTTTTTTTTTTAAAGCTCACTAATATTTTGGGGAAGGGGGAGGAATCCTCTCATTTTCTTCATTCTATTTATTTCAAGCCACTGGACCTGAGGAGGCGCTACGCCATTAATACTAGCAATCTTCCGAGCATGCCATAAACACAGGTGTGCTGCCCCAGCCACTGAAATCTGCAGTCTAATCACTCTGAAATGACAATTATAGCATTGCCTATCAGATAAATAACTTTAGGAGAGAAACTACCAAGACGTTTGGAGGATGAGGGATCCCTAGAGTGCAAGTGAATGGAGATCATCTGCATTTCAGATTACAGTAAGAATGAATGAGCACTACAGATTGGTACAAAGCCGTGGATTGCACAATTACATCTCTCTCATGAGTGCTGCAATGTCTGCAAGGTCACCCATTCTTCTTACGGTAAAACCATATTGAACTAAAAGCAGATGTGGAGGAGAAGAAATTCAGATTACAGCAAACCAGTCATCTATTCTGCAAAGATTCCGTACCTTTTTTTTCTGTACAGTGAGAAATATAAAAGCTATACCTTCCATCCTTTTTGTCTTTCTTACTGTATATAGGACGAGGACTGAGGGTAAGGAAGTTAATTATTCCTCATCATCAGTAATTATGATTAGATGAACACAGTTTTCGATAATAAATGGCTATAATGATGGAGGGCCCCATCCCAACAAATGCAGTGGTACATTAGCATAACCATGCATGCAACCTCCAGAATACTGCTGCCTCTGCAAGCTTGTCATTGAGTGATTATTTAGGAATTCATAATTACCGAAAAGCACACTGTAATTTATTAGTCTCAGTGACAGTTCTAGTTCATTAAAAGTTGATTACCAAATAGTGCCCTCTAGTGGTCCTCGCCCAGGCTTTCACCACATCTTGGCTCTTGTTAAAAGGAACAGCAGGATGTGTAACAATTAAAGAAAGCATATGCTGCCTGTTCATATCTCAGGCTCTTAATAAATGGTATTAAACTTGGGACAATTACGGCCAGACAAGATCAAGTAGGCTATACCTTCTTATAGGGTTTCATTAAAAAAAAAAAAACTGTTTCTCAATGTTCTTTAATATATAAATTGCCGCAAAAGGTATGAAATTATAAAAAAAAATAAAATAAAAAACACACTACTACAATTTATGAAGAATCCTCCAATCACGTTACGGGTAAAGTGATGTCGTATTAACTGTATGCCACCATGAAAACTGTATATTACCCTGATGTGATAAGTCTACATTTAGGGCAATTTCACATATATCATTTTCTGTTCTTTTAGCTTTCTGGGGGGGGATGCAGGCAGATATGACTTAAAAGTCGACATTGCACTAACACAAAGCTGACAAAACATTTTTTGGAGAGTTTCATATTTGCATTTGGGCATTTGTAAGTTTAGATGTATTTTACAACAAGTAGCATGGTATGGCCTTTTGCTGTAGTTTTTCCCGTATACTTCATTATAGGAATTAAAAAATGGCAAGATAAGAAGTCATAAAAAAAAAAAAAAAAAAAACGCACTAATCTGCAAAAAGCACTATAGTGTTTCCTACAAGTCAACCTGCCTCCCACAAAAAGAAAAAAAAAATATAATTATATCTATCCATCCATCCATCCCAAGAAGCCTTAAACTGAAGGATGGATTAAAATAATGCTCACCCATATGTTGGATCTATTGTTTATTCTGTACATTCACTTTGTTGGAAACTTACAATAAACATAATAATAATAATAATAATAATAATAATAATAATAATAAATAATAATAATAATAATAATGACTCTGTAATCCATTACATACAAATATATCGATTTATCCATCTACACACATACATACGTTTGTAATAAACTATATATTATATATAATATTGTATTTAAATATTGAGAATGATGTATTCTTTATGTTTTAGGATTCAGAGACCTTACGTTTATTTCCACAAAACAGTCAGACTTTTATTGGCGCACTAAGTCACAATAGGCATAATCTGGTGCATAAATGATAGCCATAAATATTGCCTGTGCCGCTTTGAGTTTCTGGCATATGAGTAGTTGAGAAGTGTTCGCAGTGATGATTTAATAGTAGCTACTTAATGAGTTGTGCTTCCTGCTGCAACTGAATCACTATTTAATGCCATTATCAACAGTTCACGACCTACCAGCATGAAATGTCAACCTGATGAATCTGAAAACTAGAAACCTTCTTAAAAACAAAAACGAGAAAAAGGTAGACGTTATTAGTACCTATTGCCCTACTATGGGAACCATCGGGTGCAAGGACCTTAAAGAGGCACTTCAAATGCCAAGAGTATGGAAATGTAGGCGGAAAAAAGGAAGTTTATCCAATTGCAAATCTGAATTTTGTATGTCTGATATAGTAAATTAAGGTCTTGATGCTTTAATGTTAATCATGTTTATTTATTTATTTTTTTTTACTAACAAACAATTAACAAAAAACAGACTTTTTTTTAACTTCAAAGTTTCTGAGGTCAGTCTTGATATTAGGGAATGGTTTGTGTGCTAATCTAAATTATTATATTATTTTAAAAGCAGGAGTGATGCAGATACTACAACAAGGCAGCCGCGGAAAAAAAAAAAAAAACTAGATGGGGTGGGCTATATTCTCTTAAAATGGAGTGGTCACAGCGCTTTTGGAGAAGTTCAGTTACAGAATACAGGCTGTTGCTTCCTGAATTAAAAAGGGGATAAAAACATAAAAAGAAATATTTACCTTGCCAATGACCTGTCATATCCCATTCCCAGACGCAATACACAGAAAATGGAACGAAATGCCACTCAGCCAAGCACTGACTAAAGGTGGGTCAAGACTACGTCTGCAGCCAGTCATTGGCCAAGATGTCATCTGTGTGTCGGGAAGAAGCAATAAGTAGAGACCGGCAGAGAATCCAGCCAACTGAAAGGGATCAACACGAGTACTGATCCTATTTTTTTTTAATACATTCTGAACATTTTTTAAAAAGTTTCTGGCGGACAAAGCTTTTCAATTAGCCAAAATAAGATACAAGATCATAAAGCAAGAATTGCTGCACCAATGCCGCACCTACCCTGATAGCCCCCCCCCCTAAAAAATTATATTATGAGATATAGATAGAAATAGAAAGATAGATAGATGATAGATCTATCTATCCTCTATATTTTTTATACACACACACACAAACTTTATATGCTTATTTGATTTGTTAAAAAATATGAATTACCACTTTTTTTTTATATGTAATTATTATTTTACATTCGGGTCTGGAGCCACATAAAAATAGCTCCTTATGTAACAGGCGGTATAAGGGATACACCGTAATTAACACATTAAATCAAGCGACAATTTCATTGCACTTTTAAAAATCCTTGTCACTACATAAGAATTTTAATAGCTTTCGAAATTTTTCCTTCAAGCCAAAGCATTTTGTTACAGAAGTAAAATGACACGAGATAACTGAAGAGGATGAACAATACCAAGTTCTTACTGACGGAAGAAAAAGATTTCTTCATTATTACCATTTCTGCAGCCAGTTAAAACTAATCGGCAACGTGTGAAAGAGAATTCCAAAAACCCAAAAGGAGAGAAAAAAAAAAAAAAAAAAAAAAAAAAAATCTTTCAAAAGTGAAATGTTAGACTAGGTTAACATTGTATTTTTTTTTATTCTTTGAAAATATCCCATTTTTTTACCTTTATATTTTACAAGAAAAAAAAAAAATGGATCCATTGGGATTTATTTTTCAACAGGGAAGAAAAATTAGAAAGTTTCCATTTGTCTATTCTGTTACAGGGAAAAAAAAACCAACAAAATCTCATCAAAAATGAACCAATGTGGTAAAAATAATAAATTCATCCCGATGTGACCAGGCCTATTAAATAAATGGAACGAGAGTACTAAGTAAAGTATTTAGGAGTTGATATAATGGGGGAAGGTTGGCAAAAAGGGTAACTACTCCATTAGCCATGGATAACAGTAAATGTTGTTGTGCTACAGTAAAACAAATGAAAGACATAACACTTCTTATACTAAAAGTCTACTAAAAAGATTGAAATACTACTGCTGCGACTAAGCCGCTAGCCGCAAGGCCTATAGTGTATTCACCAACCATGTTCGGGGTGCCAAATTTCACACATTCCATAACACTTTACTAATGAGAATTCACCATTGCCTTCTGGCGACATTCGCCAACTACTATATTTACAGTGTAGGCGCCCATAGACATGAGATGGCTTTATACAATGTGGGGAGATGATCGGCTGTCAGTCACCTCCGCTGCAGCTTATCCTGAGTATAATTACACATGTAAAACCCAAAATGTCCGACTGCAAAAAGAGACGGCGGGTCTTATAGACAATAAAATGTAAGCAAATCCTTCAGAAATAGGTACAAACACAGAGACCGCCTAAAATCTGTCGCAGGTTATAGAAATGGAAATAAACGTCAAATCAGGAGTCGGATTTCTTCACGGACTTATTTCTCTTGCTTATATAGCGCCAACATATTCCAAACAGCCTCACAGCCACTATTAATAGTCATTGTCCAAATCCGGATTAGAATGGGAGGAAAACGTAGTACTTGAGGAGGTCACACAAACATGGCAAGAACACACAGACTCCATGGAGATGTTGCCCTTGGTTGGACTGAATCTTTATCCCTGTAAATTAAAGGGATATTCCAGACAGAAGCAGTTATCACCTGTGCAATGGAGAAGGGATCAAATCTGGATTGCTGGGGATATCATTAGGGGGTCCCCTGCGGCAGTTGATGGGGGGGTCCCAGAACTCAAATATATATTTATCGCCTACTACCACACCAACCAACAAAAAAAAAAAAAGTCTTGAAAGCCCAACTTTTTCAAACAGCGATGTCTATGAAAAATAACAGGTGACCAACTGGGTCCCTCAGGATCTGTTTCTGTTCTTCCCTAGGCCAAGGTTTTTTTGTTTTGTTTTTTTGGTCCATTAGAGGACCAAAAGAACAGAAAAAGAATGGAAAGGACACAGATGTGAACGTGCCCTTACCCAGGGATACAGAATAATAGCTTGTCCCATATCTTTACCCGAGATTACTTCTAGGTTCCATTAACAGCAGCTAAAGTATCGATCACAGTTACTAAAAGTATATAACAGAAAATTAATATAAATTTATAAAAAAAAAATTTTTTAAAAAAACTTTCTACATGGCGCAGTTACTTGTTCAATTAACATAGGGCACAGATGTATGCCATGAAGGTAAAAAAGGGCTTCACTGACTTTGGTTTAGGAATTTCATCATCTCAATGATGGCGCCGAACAATATGAATCACTTTCCTCATAGCACATTCTAGGATGAGAGATCTCACAGGTTCAAAGCAGTCGTAATGCAACCCATCGTCTTCTATTTGAGAGACTCTTGTGTTATGCACATGGACAAAGAATATTCTTAAATAATGTGTTAAAATTAAAGCCTTTTCTTTTGGAAAGGGTCAGTTTGGTTAAAAGGCAAAAATTTGCGCCAAGTTTTAGTCTTCATGAGAAAACTCTACTGGAAGGGAGAAAAACAAGGCGAAAAAAAAAGAACAAAGAATGTAAACTAGGAGTTTCGAGTTTACAAGAGAAATAGTCTGAAACAATTGGGGAGGCTACTTGCTGAGAGAGCCTGAGAAAGCAGACATTTTATGGGAATCCAGCGCATAATTAACAGACCAGAAACATAGAATGCGTGAGAGTAGAGAAAGTTATGCCAAGGCAATACGAGGGGGGCAAAGAGGGAAAAAAAAAATAAAAAACTACAGACTACTGTGTGGAGATGGAGCCAGACAAGTCAACACTGCAGACAAGTGGAGACTACCGGCCTAACCTGACGGGTCCTGATGTAAATGGAGATCTTATCCACGGCCTTAAAGAGCGTCAAGGGATTAGAATTACAAATATTAATTTAAGGGTTTCTCTAGTTTAGGAAAGCAATTCACATACCCTGTTAGGGAATTCTTAGTTTAGGGGAAGGGGGTGGGGTGGTCTTCTGTTGAGGATGTTGAATGAAGAATCATTACAAAGAGCATCTCTCTACCTATCCAAACTAACCTATGCCAGCTCTCAATAGGGAGACATGTTTGGACGTTAAAGGGAGACTGTCACTAGAACCCAGCACTGTAGATAGATGGCTTAGGGCAGGGGTAGGGCCACCTTCGGCTCTCCAGCTGCTGTGAAACTACAAAGACCCCAAAGAGGTCATGTGAATAGTGACAAAAAGGCTACAACTTGGTAACGGAAGCAGCAATACACAGGGGAGAAACAATGTGCTTCAGGTGATCCTAACCTTACTATCTGCCGGGATGGGATAATATCCTTCTTGCGTTTTAGAGAGAAAGAAAAAAAGGGGGGGGGGGAATAGTGCTGCATGCCACAATTAGCACCTACCCCCCATTATTATTTACATGCTCTATACAGAACAGTTCTGCTCTTAAGAGCCTTTTCAATACAGTTGGGGGGTGGCGGCCAACAACCAGATCCCCATTGGTGAAATATAATGATAGTCTATCAGATTTGCGTATTATAAGGCATGTCTTTAACCCCACCCATGCTCCCTTTGGCCTTGCCTCTTGTGGACCCCACAGTATCCCTCCCTAATGAACTCCCCACACAACATAATGGCCAGCATGGTGACTCAGTGGTTAGCACTAATGCCTTGCAGTGCTGGAAGTTCAAATTCTGCCAAGGACAACATCTGCAAGGAGTTTGTATGTTCTCCCTGTGTTTGTGTGGGTTTCCTCTGGGTACTTTTCCTCCCACACTCCAAAGACATACTGAGAGGGAATTTACTTGGGACAGTGTTAAAAATACCTCTGGTAGAGAACTGCAGAATATGATGGTGAATAGAAGTAAGCAAAATAAATAAAATCATTAGTCCACCATATATCACCCTTGTGCCCCCCAGAAAGTAAAATGTCCCTCTTGTGGTCTTCAAACAGTAGAATGCCTGCCTTGTGTAATAGAGACCCCCACATGATTTGTATCATATAGAATAGTGGTATATTTTTAGAGCCCAGGGGCGACTTAGGCCTGGTTCACATCTGCGTTTGGCAAATCCATTCAAAATCAGTACCGTATATACTCGAGTATAAACCGAATTTTTCAGCACAGTTTTTGTGTTGAAAAAGCCCCCCTCGGCTTATACTCGAGTCAAGAAAAAAAAAAAAAAAAAAAAAAAATTAACTTTTATTTATTATTATTATTATTATTTTTTTTTTTGGGGGGGGGGGGGTCTATGATCAGCCGCAATAGTAATGTATAGAATCTCCCATAAAACGTGTGTGTGTGTGGGGGGGGGGGGGGGGGGGAGAGCGCTTTAAAAGAATAAATAAAAAGTAAATAAAAGTTCTAAATCCCTCCTTTCCCTAGAATACATATAAAAGTAGAAAATGACTGTGAAACACAAACACATTCGGGTATCCCTGTGTCTGAAAGTGCCCGGTCTACTGAATATAGGGGATCTGCAGTGCTCCTGTTCCGTCGGGAAGGGGTTAATAGGAGCACCGCAGATACCCTATATTCAGCCAGGGTGAATTCCAAGTGGGGGGGGAAAAAAAAAAAAAAAAAAAAGTCCTCAAGCTCAGGGAAGGGGCAGACAGACAAACAAAACACCCCCTCCCCTTCCCCAGCACCTACTGCACCCAAAAACTCACACCATTTTAATTTTTTAAATTTTCCAGTAGCTGCTGCATTTCCCCCCCTCGGCTTATACTCGAGTCAATAAGTTTTCCCAGTTTTTTGTGGTAAAATTAGTGGCCTCTGCTTATATTCGGGTCGGCTTATACTCGAGTATATACGGTATTTGAAATCTTCAAAAACTGATTTTGAACTGTCCAGATGAAAACCCATTGATTTTAATGGGTTTTAAAGTAATCCGCATGTATCAGTTTGTGGCATTTTCATCCGGTTTCTGCTTTTTTTGTGCGGAGAGAGAAGTAGAACTTGCAGGAGTCTGTTTCCTGTACTAAAAATAAGGATTACAGATGGACAGCAACCAATCCAGGTTTGTTTGTTTTTTAATATTGGAGGTCTATGGAAAACCGATTACAAACAGATAGCAATCAGTCTTGCAATCTGGTTTTCCCTCTGCACATGCTCAGAATGAAGGGAGAGGAGGGGGGGGGGGGGGAGAAGAAAAAATTGGGATTGGTCAAAAACAGTCAATTTTTTTGAATGGACACCCATTGGTATCCAATGGGGGGACTCCAAGGACTACTGTACCGCCAAACCAACCAGTCCACGCCCACCCCTGACCACTTGCTTTGCTTTGGCAATACCAAATGTATATTTGGTCGTGCCAATAAAGCCTTTTTGACTTTGACATCGTTTAGCCAACCAAAAAAAAAAACAAAAAAAAACAAACAGATTTGGGTATCCGCTGTGTAACCATTTGGAATCCTTTTTGTGGCAGTTTTTCTTTTAAAATGATTTGCAAGCAGATGGATACCAGACGCAGATGTGAACCCAACCTTATTTCTTCAGCTCCAATAGTTATACCCTTGACCGCTCTGGAAGACCATTTTTGATGCAAGTTTTGGTAGTCATCTCAAACCGTTTTTCTAAACCCTACTGAAAATCTAATTTTAGTGTTTTATTCGCTTGTTGGCCTGGGTGCTGTTTGTGCATACAATGGACTGCACATAGACCAACTGTAGTGAATGCTGCAATTCACATTGCTATTTTCCACAAATACGACCTGTATGGAAACTGCTGAATGAACAACTTCATCGCTTATGGAGACAATGGGTCTCCAGCAGCCAACAGGTCCACCTCCCCCGTGTACATACAGACCGAGCACACGTGAAAAATTGCCTGTTGGTTGTGCATGCAAATTTTCATATGTCCTTGTTAATACCCCTATAGCTGATATGTATTCTATCACTCTCACTTAGTAGTTAAGCATAAACATGCTGAGAGTGGACCACAGCTATTGTACTTTGTAACCATCCACAGTACGACAGACCTCATGAAAAAAAAACAGAAGTTGTAGTTATACTTGATGGCAGAATGCAAAGCAGGCTAACATTGAAATGAAAGTCACATCCAAGGCTGAAGAAAACCTAATCTTAAAAGATGCAAATTTATTGTACCAATTGTCATGCAGGTCCATCCAAATCCACAGGTATTATTCTGAACCATCATGCAGCTCGACCAATGAAAGTGTAAATGTGAAAGTTAAACTTGGCGAGATAAGCAGGATATGCATAAAAACAGGAGCAGCCAACCATACCGCACAATTTGTGCCATCTAATCTCTAAACCTTAGCTATAGATTTCTACAACATATCAAACCGCTCTTTGGATTGAGAAATGACACATTTTGTATAGGCTCGCCGCTACAATGTTTTATTAGACTATACAAACACAAAAAGAACAATACTCATAGGGATAAAACAATAAAAACAAAAATTATATATGCCACTTTTATACTGAACTGTTCCCTGACCAAAAATTGGGTTTGTTGCCTTAAAGTTTAATTCAGTTTCTTGGTAGTTACTGAAAAAATAAACTCATAGCCAGTTAACAGAGCAGGTATAGAAGTAAATGGGATGAGGGAGTGTGATAAGGGTGGGAAGCGAAGACATGGGAGGCTAGTTCATGTCATTTTGATGATAAAATTGTGTTTTTATAAAATTGGCCGGGTTCACACGGGAGTATTCTGGACCGTATTTTGACGCGGAGACTGCCTCAGAATCCAGTCCAAAAAAAAAAAATTAAAAAAAAAATTAAAAAAAAAATTGCTAGCCGCGACTGGATGCCGATGCAGTGCACCGGTATCCAGTCGTGGCATTCTGCTCCGGATTAGGCCCAAATGCATGGGCCTAGGTCGGGAGGGTGTGTTGCGAGGCGAATGTCCGTGGCGGAATCCGCCTGTAGAAAGGGAAGGTCGCTTCTTTTTCCCGCGAGTGGAAAAAAACCGCTTGCGGAAAAAAGAAATGACCAGCTTCCACTGATTTCAATGCGAGGCGGTTTTTTGAGCTGGATACTGATCCAGATTCCGCGTCAAAATTCTGCCCAAAACCCCCCATTTGAACCCGGCCTAAAGCTGCCACTACATATTGTGCAGCGAGTGAGCAGCATAAATCCAGGCATGTGAACAATAGTGGGAGCCGTGTTGTTCTGGGATAGCTGATCTGTGGTGGTTTTGACTGATCCAATATTGATGGTCCATCCCAGAGGTTCCCAAACTTTTTTTTTCTGATAGACCACTTTCAAAATTTTACTGGTTTCGATGGACACCCTGCTGCTACATTTCTACCATATCCCAAAACTCGTCAAAAAATGCGAAGATTAGATCTAATGATGGAAATTTGTGTTGCGACCGAGAACCCTGGGGGTCCACCTGGACCACTTTGGGAATCACTGGTCTATCCTAAGGATAGGCCATCAATATTACAAGAGCGGATAACCCCTTTAATATCCCAGATTGAAAAGAAATAACTATATGGATGGGCACTCACAGAAAACATACAATAAGGTGCCTGTTTTGCCCAGTTTCTCCCACAAATTGGAGATTCTTGTGTAAAAATTTTGCGGGTGTGTAGTACCAATGATGGAATTTGTGACTGACAGTAAAGAGGTTTAGAGTTACTCTATAAGTGTTCAACCAGTCCTGGGCAGGAAGGAACAGATTTAAGTCTTTTACCACATTTCTGGATATGCGGAAGGGCTTTGAGATCTTTTCAAAGATAACTGAGTGGAAGTTGCTTATCCTTTTTATTAGACAAGATTGTCTTTAAATAAGGAGAGTACATTGGGTAGGACTTGGAAGACATTTGTAGAAGCTTGCTTTGGTAAAATGACAACGTTGGGAAAGGTCTGAATACCATTGTATAAACTAGCTACGTATTGTAGACCATTATCCACCCAAGAGGAGACCTCTACATCACAAGTCAGTACTTGTAAGGTCAGATTAAAAGTCTTTTGTTGGGAAAAGTGTAGATTTCTATTTTCATTGTCAGCAAAATGATTCCATGCCTGTACTGTAGCTTATACTATAAGGTAGTATTCTTCAAAGTGGCGATTGATCAAAAGCTCTGGTGAAAATTTCATTTAACCACTACATTTTTTATGAGCACTTCATTGTGCAACACGCGGGTTATATAAAGTGATTCTTGTTTTATCTGTACCTTATTAGCCTAGACGGCCTTATGCAATTCAGCTAATAGGAGTAATTAACCCTTTAATAATGTGGATTAGTTCGGCCATTAATGTTCGACTTTTATCGTATTTTCCAACTCTGCTTTCTAAAAATCCATAACTAATTTTTTCAATGACATAGCCATGTAAGGAATTATTCTTTGCACGACGCGTTGTACTTTCAATTGGCACCATTTTGGGGTACATATGTTTTCATCAATGTTTTTTGCAGAATTCATGTTAAAATAAACCCTACAGTTCTAGCATTTTTTTTTTTTTTTGTGGTGTTTACGCTGCATTAAAAATTACACGGTAACTGTCTGGCGTGTCATAATTACAGCAATGCTATATTCAGATTGGTTTTATTTATTTTTACTAAATAAAATTCTATTTTTCAAAAATAAACAACTTGCCTGGGGTCACTGCATTAAGATAGCTATAACTTTTGTTTTACCGTTTTGTTGATGAAGCCATGTCAGAGCTTTTTGGTGGCCTTTTTTTTTTAATTAAATGGTACCAATTTTACGTATGTACACCTTTTTTTAATCACTTTTTATGGCTTTTTCCCCAGGAGACAAGGTGATGAAAACATTACATTTTGCGCATTGTGGCATTAATGCATACTGCGGACATATATGCACACATTGACACCTTGTATGTTTCTTTATGCATTTTTTTTTTATTCTAAAAGGGCGTTAAAAAAAAAAAAAAAAAAAAAAGTAAAAGGCTCCCCCCCCCCTCTTCTTTCCCTGTCCGACATGCAGTACATTGCACATAGGCTCCCTATGTGCAATGCAATAGCGAAAGGCAGCCACAAGTTCCCTTGTGGAATGACAGCACCAAACTATTACTACGATTCTGAGCATTAACTATAAGTTAGTGTAGTACAGCACAGAGAAAGACAGGGTTAAAACACATGGCAGATAGCTCTGTTATCATAAGGGTAGAGCCCCTCTGCCATTTTGTCTAACAGAAATATGAACAATACATTTTCTTCTATATAGCGCCAACATATTCCGTAACCCTACAGTATGAAGGGTTCAAGTAAAGACAAAGATACACTACAGAGAAATAGTCAATTCACACAATGGGACTGAGGGCCCTGCTCACAAGAGCTCACAATCTATGAGGTATAAAATAAACCAAAGAGTGGCACTCAGTCCTACTAGCCCTATAGACCTTGTTAGTGCAAAATCCAAAAAAACAAAAAGGCAATAATCAGAGTCATGAAACTCCAAGACCCCAATACAACACATGTAACATGGAGCCCTTATGTGCCATTTTATATGGTATATGGCAGAGGGGCTTATGAACCACTCTGACACTAAGGCTTATCCTTATGTTGGGTAACAACCATAGAAACTGGAAATAAGTGCATGAACATACTGGCTTTAAAGATAGTAAATAGCGCAATACATTGGACATGAGGACAGACAGAAAATAACTTTTGTAGTAAAGAAAAAGAAAAATGTAAATATACATTTAAGTGCACAAAGGTTGCCATTTTTATACCAACTAATTCCCTTTCTATACCATACTAACACTTTCATTGATAATACATTAATGTAGAAAGAACAATAATAAAAATAAAAAAAATAGTTTGCTTAGATTTAAATCTGTGATCATTTAAAAAAATAAAATTAAAAATCATCACCAAATCTACTTACACATTTCATTTGTTCACATATAATTTACATGAACATCGCTCCGTATTAATCCCATGTGATCACTACAATCTTGTCCAAGTTCTTCCATGCATTCCTAAGCTTTTGAAATGTGACTACCATAGCTAATGAACAATTTTCTCCTAAATTTACCATAACAACATTACAATCCACTCAGCGCCCACTGAATAAATACCTCCCCATTGGCTCTCCATAGCCCATCAAAAGATCCATCGTAGAAATTGTTACATATCGCCCTGAGGCCTTTAGCTGCGGACTTCATTACACTAAACCAAAGTTAATTAAATGTTGTTATACATATTAAAGCACCAAAAATATAAAACCACAGAATATGAAGTCATTGTCATTTATGGAAGAGGACTAAGGTAATTGTACACAATTTAGTTACATGGTTACAATGCGGTGTGCATATACCAAGATATAAATGTATGTAATGTAACAAGCAATTTTCGTCCTCCAGAGTTTTCAAGAAATTAAATTAAAGTCGGCGGTGCACTTAAAAACTACATTTACAAAAAAAAAATAATTTACAAATAAAATGTTAAAAGAAAAAAAAAATTATATATATTACATACACACACTCCAACCATCCAACTGCTGATACATTGTGCAAGAGGGGATTCTATCATTAAAAAACTTGTTTTAAAGATCTTTAAGATCAGAGCCCCCCCCCATAATACTCTATTAAAATAAAAAGAGAAACAATAGAAGAAAAAAGTTACATTCTAAAGCTGATTTCAAGATTTAACACATGTACAGGATAAGAAAAACAGGACTGCATTTTTCCAAAAAGTGTGCCACAGAAGTCTATGGGCTCTGTCTGGTATAGCAATACAACACTGAAGTAAATGAGGCTTTGCTGCAATACCACACACAACCTGTAGACTAGTGTGGTGCTGTTTCTGTAGATTAGGTAAAGGTTTTCCTAATCCTGGACAACCCATTTAACAGGTTTATGTGCCAAGACTAATGTATACTGGAGACACTCGCTCTCTATACAGGGTACTGCCCAGTATGCTACTCACAGAATACATGGTGTATATTAAAGAGGACCCTTCCCCACCAACTTCTCTACATCCTTCGATAAGCGCCACTCCACTGTTTCTGGAGCACTTGCATTTTTCTTTCCTCTAGCTCTTACCATTTCCAAGCAATTGGTGCCGTTAGTTTCATCACAGTTCTGTCAAGTGGGCGGTGTCAGGTAGGAGCAGACAGACAGGGACTGCCCACTTGACCGAGTAAAACAGTACTGAAATTATTGCTGAGAAATGGTAGGAGCTTGAGAAAAAATTCCAACTGCGTCAGAATCCGTGGAGAAGCGCCTATTAAAAAAAAAACAAAGAGTTGGAGTTGGTAGAGGGGGTGAAAGGTTCTCTAAGTAAAGGGTGCTCATGATGTCGTAAAAGGTTCCAAAAACTACTGACCTGCCCATCTTTACGAGAAGGTTTATGCAAATATTACCACTATACACCATAATATACTTTGATATAAGTACTGTATATTCACACATTCTAGACAAACCTTTTACTTTTTGTATACATCTGCTTAGAAAAGTCGTCTTGGGTCACATATCAGGAGCATTTTGACATATGTGAACACAGTATAGAGTGTGATTGTAGCTTGGGACGACTTCTGTGAATAGTCCTGTTCCTTGTCACCAGGCATCTGAATCCATTTAGTATTTCATGCATTAATGTAAGTGAAAGTAACTTTAACGGCGAATCAAACGCAGACTCTGCTCAGTGTATGTCTCCCCTTACTAGATGTCCTTTGATCGGCTTAAACACTAATAGCCATGCAATTGTTAATATATCCCCAGTGAGTATTCCAGTTCAGGTACTTTTTCTTTTGTTCATTTAAAAAAAAAAAAAAATTTAACTTCTCGAACAAACTCTTGCAGTACAGTAACACAAGTAACCAGATACATCAACAAGAACTTTCTCCAGAGATTATAACAGCCGTTCCAAAGACATCAGCAATTTGGTACCGAAGAACCCTACTAGGGCACGTTCTTAAAGGGGCTCTATCATTCGGAAGGTCATTTTTAACTAATCACATCCTTGCAAAGCCTTTAGAAAGTCTATTCCACACCTACCTTTAGTATGTAGATTGCCTCAGTGGTTTCTGAATAAGTCCTTTTTATTCATATGCTAATGAGCTTCCAGACAGCTCAGGAAGTTCCCAGCAGCACTCGTCTCTGCTATTATCTCCTGTGTGTGTGTGCAAACAGGAAGCCGAGTCATCATCATCAGCAGCAGCCTGTGCTGTATACACCCATAGGAAACAACATCAAAGAGGGTGCATGATGCATATGAATAAAAACAGACTTATTCAAAAACCACAGGCAATTTACATACTAAAGGTAGGTGTGGAATAGATTTTCTAAAGGCTATGCAAAGGTGTGATTAGTTAAAAATGACTTTTCCCAATGATAGAGCCCCTTAAAAAAAAAAAAAAAAAAAAAAAAAGTTAACTGGAATATTAACTTTGTTAACTATGTTAACTACATACAGCAAATTATAATAGCTACAATTTATCAGTTTTTGATTAATTTTGAAAGCATCATGTTTGGCTCAACCGGTTAAAACTTAAAACCTTCTGGCATGACCAGTTCCCTTTAAAATTTCAATTGCATGATCTTCAGTGGGAATGGGAATCCGTACAATAACTTAGACTCAATTAAAAAGGAGTTTCCAAGAAAAACCTGTCTTTAGAGCTCGTTCCCACGGGGCAAGAGGGGGTGGATTTTGGTGCTGAATCCTCCTCAAAATCCGCCCCCCTCACAATAGAGATCTATGCAGACCACTAGCGGAAAAAAGAAGCGAGCTGCCCTTTCTTCAGGCGTCTACCTCGCGGCAGCACCCTCCGGACCAGGCCCATTCATTTGGGCCTGCTCCGGAGCGGGAAGCCACAACAGTCGCATTTTGGTCCTATTCTGACGTGGCTTCCCGTGTCAAAATCAGGACCAAAATACACCAACCCGTGCCCCGTGTGAACGGGGTCTTAGAATGCACAATAACGACTGCAACTACAAGCGTATAAACACCGTACCTAAAGACAAGACATATGCCTCCTTTGTGATTCAAGCGCATTGCCCAATAAGAGCATGACTTGTATACTATGTATACTATTAGAGATGAGCGAGTACTGTTCGGATCAGCCGATCCGAACAGCACGCTCCATAGAAATGAATGGATGCACCTGGTACTTCCGCTTTGACGGCGGCCAGCCGCTTAACCCCCCACGTGCCGGCTACGTCCATTCATTTCTATGCGAGCGTGCTGTTCGGATCGGCTGATACGAACAGTACTCGCTCATCTCTACATACTATCGAAACGTGTGAAGCCATCTTTGAATAAAGTCTATTCAGCCGTTTCAGTTATAGTCAATTCTAATTCCAGTTACATACGCTGGTTAAAACCCACCAACAGCAGACATTACTCCACCTGCCTTAAACTGCCTCCCAAAATTCTACACTGCAGGTATCTTCCGAAACTGCTTTATTACTTCTCATGTCCTCAGTGTAACCCAATGACATACATGATCTGATACTCACTGTCACCCTGAACATTTTGGGTTGTTATTTATCCAAATCTGTGCAGCCATTCCAAAGCTATAAGCCCTTTTAGTGTCGATGCAAATTAGGGTATTCTAGCCAAGTGGGTGATAAACAACAGCATGACATCCAGCTCATACTGACCCCACCCCGCATAAACCACAGTGTTGCTGCCCACTTGGCTAATATAAGCTAACTTGAATTAAGACTACAAGGGCTTAAATCTTTAAATCCGTTCAGCCATTCCACACACCAAAATGCTCAGAGTTACAGCACATAACAGATGGCACATGTCATTGGGCTTCTCAGATCTGGTGACAGGTCCTCCAAGAATCAGGATGAAAAAGTCATTTCTCAACTAGGAGGAGGAATGTGCAGAGAAAGTTCTGTATTGCACAATATTAAACTAACAAACCATTCCAAAATGGATCTACACCACCCTGAAAAACAACGGTTTTTGCTGTGGGAGGTTGCAGCCAGCAAAACATGCATACTGTACCAACTATTGCAGTGGAAACATAGTATTACATGATGGCCATTTAGATTAATAGCCATCCCCAGGACGAGCGCAGATCAATAAGTTGGGGAGTCTCCCTACTATACCCATATGCCCTAATAGGATATATGGATGGTGGTCATCTTCTTAAGATAACCCCAATAGAATATCTATTGTTGATAAAATATGTAAATTAAAGTCATCATCTAGCAACGTTGCACCCGCGCTTACATTCTATGGGTCCTCTAGGACACAAAAAATCTTCCCAAGTTGTATTGCATTTAGCTGAAGAAGATAGGAAAATAAAATTTAAAAGCAATGAAAAAAAACGCAACAAGCAAAGACAGAAATGATCTTCATTTACTAAGCACAATGACATTAATCCTATTTACATACAAGTAATAAGCAGCCTCTGCCATTGAGCTAATTCTGACATTACTGAGCGCTGGATTGGAGCAAGGCTCTCCCATCAAACAATGGAGTATAATTATACGTTATTCCATAAAGGAGGGAATTAAATAAATAAATTGACCTTGTAGAAGATCAGAAGACTAAAGGCTCCGGCAGCTAACAAGCATCCACCTCACAGAAGCAGATTTCTCAACCCTGCTAACAACCCTCATTGGTAACTCATTCCATCCCACCAGCGGTCCCTACAGATAAGCATAACCTGACAGGCAGCCTGAAAAGATTCTTTGACTGTGGACCCTGGCTGTCAGAAGCCACCAGCTGGCCTGCCAGGGCTCTGCAGTCACAGGGGCCAGCTGACAGCCTGGGCGTTGCTGACCATGCTGAGCCCTGTGCCGCCCAGCTGCTGTGTGGTCATGTCCATCTGGAGATCTCCAGCAAGACAAATATCTCTGCCTGTCAGATCTCTTCAGCGCCCTTGTTATGCAAATTCAATTACTCAAGTGTGCCTTATTAATGCTGGCTAAGTGCTCCGAGAGCCATCTCATTGTGACAGTCAGTTCACATTTTAACTCGCCAGAAGAACCTCATTTATTCCTGCTTAACAACTCACGTGTAAAACTAAAGCAGAGCAGATAAGTACATCATGCTGTAACCTCGGAGCACACAGATATTGCTACTAACAAGGAAAAATAATAAGGAAATAAAGCCCATAATTAGCTGGAATTTTGTTCTCGGTTTCTTTTCACTCAGAGGATCAAACGTATTTGCACAGTGTTAGGAAAAACACAGAATAATAGAAGACAAATTTACTAAGTGCAAGTGAATACAATTAAAAATGTTGACTTAAACGAAGGCAAAATAGGCAAACTTTATTTATTTATTTATTTTAACACTTTATTCTTGGAATCAGTTAAAATAAAACAAAGTAGAGAAAGATCAGCTCCTGTACCCCTAATCCCTGGACCCATTCAGGCCATCAACAGGGGTCTCTTACACCACTTGGTGTTTAAGACATTTGCATGCTACACAGGTCCGCAAGTTGACCTCAATGTCCAAGTAGAGCAATCCTAAAAATCACTAAAAATCCTATACCTATACGTCAAACACTTACAGAGCCTCCAGATATATAGGGTCGCCCTAAAATATATAACATGTAAATCACTTAATCGAAAGTCTTATGATATGAATTAGCAAGGTTTAGGTATTCTATCATACATGCATAAACACCACTGAATGAGAATTGACAAGGAGACAGGCTAAAAACATTAAAAATTGTTGTTTTTTTTTTAGTTTAATTTGCCAAGAATATGGCACCTGTGGTGGTTATACACCTAAGACTAAGGTCTTATTCACATAACATAGACCTAACATACAGGAATTGCAGCTGTGCCAGTCTGTGTATAATGGCTGTATGAATGTCTATGGGTCTATTCATATGGCCATCTTTAAACGGGCATTAGACAACAAATGGAAGAGGATACACTAAGGTCACAGATCTACATGTATAAGACCCCATGCACACAACAAAGTTTGCATCTGTAGTTGGTCAGAATTGATCCCATTGCTTTCTAGGTTTTTAAAAGATCCAGTGGATCACTGACACAAGGAGACTTCCGGGGGTAAGAGAGAAGAATACTATGGATGCCGGACTGGTTCATAAAGTCATTAGTTGTTCCTGACTCAGGTGTCATGGCCCATTGCACCTAAAATGTGCTACTTTAAAGAGGACCTTTCATGTCCTCAGGCTCAAACGGGTTTTATATACTGCTAGAAAGCCGACACTGCGCCAAGTTCAGTGCACTGTTGGCTTCCCCGTTAAGTGCCCTGGGGCTGGAGATATCGGTGCGGTTATAATGGCACCGATCTCTTTCCACTGTAAGAAGCACGTTCCTGGCAGTCTAGCTGGGCAGTGAGTAACGCCTTCCCTGACAGTATACGTCCATAGCCTTGTACTGTCAGAAGGGGTGCTCCAACCACCCAGCGATGATGCTAAGCTGTGAAGAACGACCCCCAGTATTTGTCTATGGACAAGCAGTCGGGGAGGGGGGGGGGATTCGTTCCTCTATGGGCTCCTTTCTAATGCAACTCATGCAGTAGAAGTTGTCTCCACTAAAAAGCATCAAAGCAAAATGCACCTGAAATTGGGTAGCTTTCGCCACAGTGACCTGCTGGAATCCTGTAGGTCTTCCGTAGCTTTCAAGGTGCAAAGATTGAAAACCATAAGTGTAATCAGAAGCTCTAATTGACGTGCACCGATACAATGGTCCCTTACTCCTCCATACTGTGCTTCTCTTATTCCCCTATGTACACCTCAATACAGTACAATGCCTCCTAATGCTCTCATATAATGGCCCCTTAAGCTTCTATACAGTGCCCCTATATAGAATAGTGCTTGTTTATCCCCACTCATATGAAACCTAATGTCCTCATACAGTACAGTGCCTTCTTATGCCCTCATATAAGTCCCTAATCTCCCATACAGTACAGTGCCCACTTATGCCTGCCAACCTTCCCAATTCATGGAGAATGAGAGGCAAGTGCAGACATTACATTCATTAACCGTTTGCAGCTCCTCAGACCGACCTCTTCTCTGCTCTGGCACACTTAACCCTGTAAGTACTAGAGCAGGAAAGGGGAGAGTGTCCGAGGAGCTACACGTGCTGAGTGTGTGTGATGGCTGCACTTACCACTCACCTCTTTCAAAGAATGGCTGCCATCAGGATTGATGGAAGCGCTCATGGCACAAAGAGTCCCCGTCCCCTGGCCCTAACACTTAAGTCTTCTGTAAGGAATAAGCCAAATATACATTTTAATCAAAAAGTCTAAAAATCACAGGACGAAGCATTCCATCCGGTAAACATAAGGGGCGAAAAAAAGTGAAAATGTTACAATAAAAATAATAGTTTTAACGATTTATGTGGAATGTCTTACAATTAGAAAACAAAAAGGCAACTACAAAAACATTCTTAAAAGGACACGTGCATAGTAAATATATAAAGAAAAAATATATATATTATTCTTCAATTACCACATGCTTTACAACTGAAATAATAGGATTATGCCCCAGCCTTTAATGGGTTAAAGCATTCCTACCAACTTGTGAGAAGGATAAAAACCCACATCTGTAGTGCTGTGGGAGTGTTCCCTTCTCAGTGTGAGAGCATCAGGGTTAGGCCACTGATTTCCAACATCAAATCTAATTGACACTCCTGGGAGCTTGTCATCCATGAGCGTCAGACTTCCCAGATAAATGGAGAATGTTGTCAAAGTTTACACAGTCCTATAATATTAAACCAGCGTTTCAGCACTGCTTACATCAAGCCTAGTTCTAAACAGGCGAGAACATGACATTTCTAAAGTTTATAAAGCATGAGATACTTCTTATATAGATAGATGGAGGACGTTATGTAAAAGAATATTTCCCGTCTGCTCCAAATAGAATCCTATTTGCATAGGTCATACAAATTACATCAAATCCATTCCAGCCACAGTGACCATAGATCTAATGGTCTTGAATCTGATTTTCTACTTCACCTAACTGTCCAGGTCATAGACAATAATTCAAAGCGGATCCTTGAAGAGTTCCACCAATAAAGAAGAGATAGTTATAGAAGATGAGCGCTAGGACCAAGATGAAAGGGTGTATGTCCAAACTAGTGGGCCTATGGCAACAACATCACATCGCTCCTCTGACTGTCCAAAGGAACACTGAAATATCAAAGACTCGATCCGTTCAGTTGCTGCAGTCAACTACTCCATTTCTTTTTGCACCTATTTTAATAAGACTCTTTAAGTATATCTTAGTCAGCATTAAATGTAGAAAGAAAAAAAAAAAAAAAAAAAAAAAAAAAAAAAAAAAGGTCTCTAACCACGACTTCGTCCGCATGTTGTTGGCGTTGATGATCCGCCTATATTCAGCAAACTGATGCTGTCCTGCTGCTGACCTTGTTCCTCACGCCGTGCCTGTGATTGTTCCGGCGTCTCAGCAGCTTGCTAGGACGCCATATAATGTGTGTTGTTGGCACCGATGAGTCCCTCAGCTCCGCTTGAGGAGAACTCTGACTTCTGGCTACCTTCATAGCTCTCGTTTTAGAATTTTGCAACAAATTAGATTTTCTTTTTCCAGGCATGTTTAAAAGTATCAAACTGCCAGTTTGGATTAAAGGTGTTTTCCCACCCAGTGTGTCAGCATGTTGCCTGGAGCAGATCAGATAATATGCAAATGCATGTACACAATGGACTGAGGGTTAGTGGAGTGGTTACACAGTGAGATAACAGACCTGGCTTTATCAGAACCTGAGCTAAGGCAGTCATGAAGCCATGTTATTTACCGGGATAAAAAGTAGCCTGTATGTTAATTGAGGTTATAAACTAATGTGCCAAATTTCATTCAAATCCATTCAGCCATTTTTGCGAGATTGACTAACAAACATCCAAACTTTCACAGGTCGTCGGCCGCGGCCTGGTTGCACACTCAGTAACTCAGTTGCCTCAAAACATTTCATTTGTCTCAGCGACGTTACAGACATTGGGCCGGCACCTGTATGCAGGTTTTTCAAATGACAAAACGCTCTCAGGGCAGCTGTGGCGTTCCCCGCATTCTACTAAAACAACCTCACTAGACACGCACGATCTGGCAAAGAGACAGGCATCGCCACATTATCCCCTGGTGGGGAGTTTTGGTATTAATTTTTTTTTTTCATGCCGTCCGTTTCCCCATGCCTTGATTAACACATATACAAATTTTCAGGCAATTCCGTCCATTGGGTCAGTCTGCACACAACTCCAAACACCGTAGGTTATTTTATGGCCTGTGTGTGTGAGTGTGTGTGTAATATATATATATATATATATATATATATATATATATATATATATATATATATCTATATATCTACACACATACACCACTGGAGCTTGGTCTACACCTCTTAGAACCAGGGACCATCTGGAGCATGAACCTTTACATGTTTAGTCCAACCTGCAATTCTCCGGTGTTGATCCAGTAGAAGGTAAACCATATTCAATACTAAACCTACACCTATGTCTTTCATTGCATTACATTAGAAATGTAACATTCTATGACGATTCTGAGAGACTTCCCTTAATATTCAATAACACCTTATGACTAATGGAAATTACCTATATGGAATAGAAGCTGCTTAAGGGGTGATCTAATGGGAGGGGACACCTGATCAAAGATTAATTATATTTCATGCACTGGGAGTAGGTGAATTGTTGCTTTTCGATATTTAAAGATCTTCAGTGGTATCTGGGACAAACACCTTAGCTAGATATCCTTTAACAAAGTTTTCCCATTCCTTAAATTTGAGCAAAGGTTTAGAATGGTCTAAAAATGGCACACTGAGCAATACTCCCATTACCAGTCGCCCACTGCGCCAGTGCCACTTTTTTCCCAGGTACTTGATGATCACTACATCAGGACCTTCAGTGAAATGGACATATAACCACTGTAGCCAGGGGTTGGACACCACTCAGACTTCACCACGGTAGCAGCACATGACTAGCAGGGATTGGGCCCAACAGATAAATTATTCTGGAGACTCACTCTCCACCTTCCCTTGGAAATAGACTACAGAAGCCTTCAAATTTGGGTGCCTTGTGTTGGATAATTACTGTGTTAGAGCCTGGGCTGACCAGAGGATCCTCTGGTGGGCCAGTCTGACACTGGTAAGGTGAATAATGTTTTATTCTAGGCCACTCTGAGCTCTTGGTCAAACTTTTAGGCACTGGACATCCTAATAAAAGAAACACGTCTTAAAGCTCACAGTCAAAAAAAGTTAATAAAATGAAAGCAGAATCATATTCTATGCTCTCCCTCTTTCCCCAGGGCGTGAGGTACATTTTCTATTTGCATGCCATAAAGAAGGTCATAAGCAATAGAGAGATGGAGAATGCACTTTAACTTTTCTTTGCTAGTCCTGTGCATAGAGCTCAGGCCTAGCAAGAACAAGACTTCCATTCACTCCGGGAAGATGCAGTCGCTTTACAGCTACATGTACATGGATTATTACATAATACATATACCATATATACTCTATCTATTGACTCGAGTATAAGCCGAGGGGGGAAATGCAGCAGCTACTGGAAAATTTCAAAAATTAGAATGTTTTTGGGTGCAGTAGTTGCTGGGTGCTGGGGAAGGGGAGGGGGTGTTTTGGTTGTCTGTCTGCCCCTTCCCTGAGCTTGAAGATTGGGATTTTTCCCCCACTTGGAATTCAGTCTGGCTGAATATAGGGGATCTGCAATGCTCCTATTAACTCCTTCCCGACTGAACAGGAGCTCTGCAGATACCCTATATTCAGTAGACTGGGCACTTTCAGACACAGGGATACCTAATGTGTGTATGTGTTTCAGTCATTTTCTACTTTTATATGTATTGTAGGGAAAGAAGGGATTTACAACTTTTAGTTTTTTTTTTTTCTTCACTATTTTATGGGAGATTCTATACATTACTATTGCAGCTGGTCATAGACCCCCGCCTTCCCCCCCTTGTTTTTTATTTGCTTGACTCGAGTATAAGCTGAGGGGGGCTTTTTCAGCACAAAAAAAATTGATGAAAACGTCGGCTTATACTCGAGTATATACGGTATATGCCTGCCGATTCAAATGTTGGTAGAACCCAGAAGACGCTTCTTAACGGATGGTATTGATCGACACAATACTACCGCATGCCTGGTGAAACGCCTGTTGTGTGTGACCCATCGGTTGGACGCAGTTTCTCTGGCCAGCACTCGGCGGTCTCTCCCAGTTTTGGGGGTCTGCCGACTCGGGGCACATTCCAACAATCACCTTCCCCTTCGTAATCACATAGGCCACTGTCGATTTTGGGTAATTCAGTTCGCTTGCTATGTCCCTTAAGGATTGACCATTTCTGTGGTACCCCACAATTACTTTCTCTAAATCGGACAACTCAGCATTCATGGCATCTTGCACGCAACTAATGCCAATGCCGTTTCCGATTTAACGGCGGAAGGCGTGATGCACATCACAACCGCAGATATCCTCATTTGCATGGGTGCCAAATACTTATTGGTAGACAGTGTAGAATTCTGTATACAAATACATTTTATTAAAAGGTTGTTCCAATACATGTTTTGTTCCCCGTAGAGGCTTAAACAATTCAACAAAAGTAAACTTCCAGCAAACACAGGCATCTTGCAGAATGTCAAGGTGTATATGAGGAAATACACCAAAGCAAATTTACATAGGACACCTGTCTCTATGTTTGCTTAAAGGGGTTGTCTGAGGCTATGATATTGAGCTCCACTGCACAGACCAGTGATATCATCATGTCCATTGGTCACATGCCTGCGGTGCAACATGTCCCAATCAAATTCAATGGGTTGAGCTGCAATACCAAGCACAGCCACTAGACAATGTCTTAGTCTTGCTAAGGACTACTCTAAAAAGAAAGAAGTCTTACTCTACCAGCCCATTTCTCTGCTTGCTTCTCACTCTCTAGACTCCACTTCCTCCTTCCCCATACATCCCTATGCAACCTGATCCTTGTGCAAGAGTTCTACTTCGCACTGAAGACAGATCTGTAAACTGAGCAGTTTAGCAGGCAGGACAGAATCTAATAACAGGATACAGACGCACTTTCCTCTGAAAAGTTATATTACAAATTTTCAAAGGCACAACTGGGGGCCTATATGTATATTAGTAAGTGTGCCTATATATACAGCACAAACATTTACCTTTAAGCCAAAATTCTGGCAAATTTAGCTTAGCAAGTTTAGGTATAATTTTGTGGACACCTAGCAATAACCATGCAACCATTCTCTCTACAGAAAAATGCTGAGGTTGCGGAAACGCCATTCTCCAAGTATACAGATAACTTTTTATGTGGTTAATATCTAGCGATTTTAGGATTCCAAACATTATCCTGATCTTATCAAACACTTCCTCATCATAACAAATAACTTATTAGAATTAGCTATTAGAAAATAGGCTAAAGCAAAATAAATAAAACCTACTAAGAAAAACTCTGTATGCCTTACATGTCACTACATTTTCCCCCCCTCACTCTGATATATATAAAATCCAAGAGAAAGAAAAATCAATGCCATGCTTCATTCAATGTCTTCTTTTTTTTACAAAGATATCCTCCCATAGGAGCATTGCTGCTACAGAATACCTTCATAATACGATGCTGCACAAAGGCACGATAAAGTGAAATACAGTGGAAAACCGTAAGAACTGTGTGTGCCTCTGTACAGTCACCATGCAAGAAGCCTAAGGCTTTATTACTATTGCTAAATCTTTTTATTTCAATATTTATATAGCCCTATCATTTTTATGAAGATAAGGGGAAAAAAAAGTTTAATGAAATATGAAAAGCAGAAACCTACTGTATATAGCAATAGCAAATTACATCAAGATAGAATTTCCAATAAAGTGGATGCCAGGATTAGGAAATGGTGTTTTATATCTTAACTTATTACATATATTTCAGAACTCAGAAGTGTTCTGTGAGTTTTAGGTCTTACATTAAAAGTATATAAAATATGAAGTCTTTTAATGTTACAATAGTATGGAATTACCAGCAAGGTTAGATCCTAAAAAGGTGAAAAGTAAAGCCCTCTACTCAAAGCTTTGAAATATGGAATTTGTTAGAACAGGTGCATATATATATATATATATATTATATATATATATATATATATATATATATATATATATATATATATATATATATATATATATATCCTATTAATATTATAAATGTGAAAGTTTGTGAGTTTGGATGTTTGTGGGTTTGTGTGTTCGGATGTTTGTTAGTCAATCACGCAAAACCCGCTTGACCGATTTGGCTGAAATTTTCCACAAACATAGTCACTACACTCGATTGCGCAATAGGCTACTTTTCGTCACAATAGCGCACATACGTTTTTCCCAGGACCCTCTGGATGTTCGGATGTTTGGCAGTCAATCACGCAAAAACCGCTCCACCGATTTGGCTGAAATTTTCCACAAACATAGTCCCTACACTCGATTGCGCAATAGGTTACTTTTCGTCACAATAGCGCACATACGTTTTTCCCAGGACCCTTTGGATGTTCGGATCTTTGGCGGTCAATCACGCAAAAACCGCTCCACCGATTTGGCTGAAATTTTCCACAAACATAGTCCCTACACTCGATTGCGCAATAGGCTACTTTTTGTCACAATAGCGCACATACGTTTTTCCCCAAACTCACATCACTATCTCTGCAATCTCACACACTTTGGACCGTAGCAAGCCACAAAATTCATATTACCCCCTATAGTAGAGGTCAGCAACCCCTGGCACACGTGCCAAGAGTGGCACTCCTGCCATATTTCACTGGCACGCCAGCAGCACAAGACCTGCAAGAGTTAAATAAAGTCTCTGCTAGAGCTGAGGCATAAGGACATTCCCCTTTGCGAGATGTGCAGGAAACCCAGGGGGTGGAGCTTAGTCGCTCAAGTCTCTGCCTGCTATAGTGATAGCTCCTGCCGAAGCTGCTAGCAAACTGAACGTAAGAAACACACAGCTCCCTTCCTTTACTTCCTATTCTCATTAATGTCAGGCATGGGGTTATTAGTTTAGTGTTAGTAACTCCATGTGCCTCACATTAATAGGAATAACCCCCATCATGTCCCTCATATTAACCCCTGTGTGCCCCATATAAAGGTTACTAATATGTGAGACATATGGAGGTACTAATAACAGACCTCAGTAATGAAGATACTTAATTATTACCTCCAAGTCTCTCACATATCAGTAACTAGAGATGAGCGAGTACTGTTGGGATCAGCCGATCTGAACAGCACGCTCCATAGAAATGAATGGATGCACCTGGTACTTCCGCTTGGACGTAGCCGATGTGCTTAACCCCCCGCGTGCCGGCTACGTCCATTCATTTCTATGCGAGCGTGCTGTTCGGATCGGCTGATCCCAACAGTACTCGCTCATCTCTATCAGTAACTCTTACACTGGGGTTAATGTGAGGGACATGATGGGGTTAATTGCTATTAATAAGAGGCACATGGAGTTACTAAACTGTCATGCACAGGGCCAGACTTTATGTTGCTTACTCAAGAGTATCCTGTGCCCAAAACTTACATGTACTGGCGGAAAATAACAAATCATACAATGTCGTATATCAAAGTATATTAACCTGAAATACCTCTGTCCCAAAGTCACTATGTACAGTTTATACCAACACCGTATAGCGGCTGAAATACAAATTACATTCAACACAAAAGTCTCATGTGCTCTCAGAATTACAGCAACAACAAGATACACAGTTACATTTTATATCCCATACCTTATACACAGTACGAGAACCTTACCCGCGCCTGTATATACCCACTTCTACAATCACCGCAGACAAAGTCGCGGGTACCAGCTAATATATATATATATATATATATATATATATATACACACACACACACACACACACACACACACACATAGTTTATATATGTATATCCAGCTACTAGTGGTGTGAATACTTACCTTTGAGGATTTGTGTCTCTAATAAGCAAGATTACAGCATTGTACAAATGTGAAGAAGCAAAACGGTTAGCACTTTACTAGGTGTGACTCAATTTCAAGATAGAATGTCAAAAATTATGTGAAAACCCCCCAAAAAGCATAAGATACTTCTACACCAATCACTACTGAACACTTCCCAAATCCATACAGATAGACTCAAATCTCAGAAAGCAGTATAAAATAATATCCTGCGGCTGTGTAAAATCTACACATAACCTGCTAATGATTATCCAGTGTATAAAATATATCAGTTTATGACTCGGTAACATATCCCATTTGCCAGTGTAAAGGCAATTTAGAGATTTTCGAGATGAGCACGATTTTCTTATTTACGTCAAACTGAAGAGGGGAGGGATTGGGATCATATTGGAACCCAACAATTGTATAACTAATGCTGATAGATGGCCCATTCACACATGGAAGATACAGAACAACTTTATTAAGATTGATTACCCTGTGATGCATATTGTAAGTAGCTGCAGCCGTTACATTGACTTTTTTTTCCTTTTTTTTTTTTTTTTTTTTTTTGTAGCATCTCGCATTATTTTCTCTCTCAAGTGTGTGTGATACGTATCAAGTAATGTTAAAAAAGGGAGAACAGCAACACCTTAGAGATCATTGGGTGTAAATCCCCTGTGCTCTGGATGGGAGCCTCCAATAAAGAGAAAGTGGCAGCCCTCCAAAAATGGTGACATTACAGCTTAAATGTCACTGATGCAACATTTCAGTCCAACTCCTTGAGACAGGTTGACATAGGTCCCGAGGAGTTGGACTAAAAGATCACATGGGAGATACAAATTTTTTTTTTTCTCCATTCTTTTAGGGGTGCTTCATTATAAATATACAATAACTCTAAATTTATTACAGACTATATATATTACATATAGATAGATAGATACACACAACACAGTTTCACATACAAAAAGAAACAAAACAAAAAAAAAAAAAAACACTAAACATTTAGATATTCCTATCATAAATAAAATAAAGTTAATTATTATTATTATTATTATTATTTCTCAATTGTTTATGCTACAACTATAACCTAAATTACAAGTGTACTCATACATTGTTATGGGGTTTTTGTTTTATCGCAACGCTTTGTAGCTATGTAAAAATAATAATTTAGATATAATTAATACAAAATCAAAAATATAAAATTAATGGTTAAATGGTTCAAATCCATTTTTAAAAATCTATTCTTCCAGTCTAGTATTAATATAATATATTAATCTCAGTCTAGTATGTAAAGAAGATAAACAGAAAGAGGTTGAAAAAAAATAGTTAAAACGTTAGATTTTAATCTGCAATCCCATTAATAATGAGCACCTGAATAGTTATGCAACTATCTGATCTACTGCCATCTATTTACTGCCCTGAGGAGGTTAGAATGTATTGCCATCTTGTGGTGTAACATAAAACACGGCGTGTGTCTTCTAGGTTTTACATATTGGCTCAGCTGCTGATCAGCTCACTATCAGACACGGATTTGATGTCTATAGATGTAGGTATATTTCTAGAAAGGAGGAAGCAGATTCTATATCACTGATAGTACATTCTTCTTGCCAATATTGCTATAAAAATGGATATAAAATGCCAAAGCATTAAACATCCTAACACTAGAAATTACACACTGATTTATATAGGAGTCTAGAGCGATCTATTTATCTAACTATCGATCTATATACGCCTATACTTTATAGGAATCCTTGAAACAGTTCATCTAAACTATTGTGCGCAACGTGAAAACCTGTCATATACACTAGTATATAGGTGATGTCTTAGGATATACAAATGTAGCAGAGTTAGCCCAAACTTCTGCAATTGGTTGAACTGCTGCAGCATCATGAAAAGTCACTGAAAAAGGTTTTCCAATGACTTCATATCTTATCACAGAAGACCATGAAAACAATGGTGTGACAGCAATTTAACCAAGTGCAGAATTTTGGGTCAATGCTGCTACATCTGTATCTTTTATTTCACCATTTCTAACCTATTTATTGGTCTACATATACGCACACAGCATATACACCACACACCTGCAGAATCTGCATACGTACTACATCAGTCAACACAAACATGTTATATACAGTACACAATTATATATATCTCTCTATCTCTACAGGGTCCTATTGATCTTTGGTATTTTAAAGGAATGAGGTCAATAGGGTCAGGATAAACGATCAATTATTTCTATACATGTAGAACAAAATAACTATCTTTCAAAAATTTGGAAAAATTATGACATCTGAAGCAGAATTTTTTTTTTTTTTTTTTTTTAATTCCCCTGCAATAGTGAAGGTATGAATGAAACATGGTTCTTAGCAGTTCAACACTGTATAATTAATGCCATGGTAAGAATGTTTTTATGGTGTGTTTTGGTGAGTTTTTATTGCCATCAAGTTCACGATGTAGGTGGGCCGCCTTTTAATCCCTCCGCAGACAAAAGCCCTAAATAAACACAGATCCCTTCCTGGGAAAAAAGTCCACTTCGGTTAAATGGCAAGGAAATGAGTAAATCATTAGTAATCTTTAAAGCCAAAGCTATAAACTCAAGTTACCTTAAAGTTAAAATGAAAGTGCCTTGCGAAATTCTCCAAAGTTCTGAAGCAGATAGAAATCTTGAGCTCTCAGCTCCAGACTAGGCGCCAGCTGATAAACAAACAGCTTCAAGTCAAGACCAGGAGAAATCCCAGCTTTTCAATTTAATGGTTCTGGTCAAGAATATTTATTGCCTTTTGTGTTTTCCCCTCACTTAGTGGCAGAAATAGAAATATAAACTCATCCTTATCTCTTTGGGTCACAAATGGGCAAAGATTACCGCCAGCAGATTAAAGGGTAGGCCGAAAATGATATAAAAGGGACTGAGACACCGGCTTAGCAGGCTAATGAGCTTCATTAGGGGAGATTAAAGATACACGAAAATGAGTTATTAATTGTTTGCAGCCTCTCACTAATTAACATTTCCGTCAGATCCAAAAACAGCTGCGTCCTCACTGAGCAGTAACTAAAAAGATCAGTAAAAAATAAATGGAAAATTATAATATAAAGATCTCATTTAATAGATAGATCTACTTTTGTTGCTTGAAGGTTCAAGATATTTTCCATGTTACCGTACACAGTTTGCACACAATTATAAATGTCTTTTCAGATAGGACTTTATCATTATTATATATAACTCTTTTTTTGTCTGTATATAATACACTTTTCCACCTGCATACTTTTTTCCTTTCAAACATTTCTTTTTGCAGAGTAACAAAATGTACAAAAAGGTGTACAAAAATCTAACAAAACACGGAATAAAACCCAAATAAACCCTAGGGATATACAAATTGATATTAATACGAAAAGGGGGGGGGGGGCGGCAATGACCTCAATTCAGACAGTCATCCTGAATCTGCAGGCAGCATGTTATAGAGCAGGAGGAGCTGAGCAGTATACAACAGTGGAACAAGAATTAGTATAGCTTGTACCATTTAGATCTCTGCTCATTCTGAGCGGTCCTACCCAGTGATTGACAGACTCCCTGTATAAGTGTTTACACGGAGATAGCGGTCAGTCACTAAGTAGCTCCACCTATCGTGATCTACTTTCATGACTGCATGATTCATGTGGTTAGCGCATGGAAAGCACATGGATCCCATTATAGTCTAGGGAGTTCGTGTGCGTTCACTGCACGCTAGTGCGTTCAGGGGGTCCCCATGCGGACTCCCCAAACACAGATGTTTACTAAGGGTCAGCCTCTCGTGTAACATGCTGCCTGCAGATTATGCTCCATTTTCAGTGTGGCAGGCTCAATTTAATGTAAAGTCATACATTACTCTAGATGTGGTTGTATTTGGGGTTCCCACGTAGCCACACCGATAAGATACTGGGCTCCACTTTACTACTGTAAATGATCATTTGTAGAATGGTGCAAGTCTTTTTCACCCATAGTATTAATAGTTAAAGAGATCAGTTGTGGAGAAAGTAAAATATAAATGTACACTACAAACATTGGAAGAAGAGCAATATGGCCGCAGAGATTATAGATGGATGGAATCATAAAACAGCCCAAAACAGCATTCTGCACAACTTCAAGGGAGCCAGTCATATGGCAAATGCAGTCCAATATGTAGCAGGTTATAGAGCAGATCGGTATATGATTGACAGCTATCTTTGTATGCACAGTCATGACAGGCACGCTATCAATAACTGATAGGACCGCCTCCTTGACTTTTCAACATAGAGAGAGCAGAGATATGACAGGTTATACTAACCCTTTTCGAACAAACCAGCACATCAATCTGCTCAGCTCCTCCTGCTCTATAACATACTACCTGCAGACAGGACGGCATTATCCATGGCACGAGCTCCGTTTAAACAACTTATCTAGTGAATTCTTTCCCCACACTCTTGGCCAGTTTATGGTTTATCTATTTTTCGGTAGTATATAGTACCTGCTATTCCAGAGCCATAAAACGTACTACCAGTCAATAAAAGAAGTGCACACACGTTATGTGCCTCAGAGTGCATAGTAAAGCGCTGTACTCTATTTGGAGAAAATCCTGCATTAAACCTGATATTTGTATTACTTTTTGCTTTTGACACATGGGAAACATAAGTGAGAACATGACATTAGTAACAACTTTACTGTAATATGGACGAAGGCACTAGCCGATATCTACCAGATGTCAATGATGCACTGCCGCTCTGAATGGTTTCCATCCCATAGGATACATTTCACACTTGTGTATACTGAAATATTAGGCTGGGTTTATACCGTACTTGTTATTTAATAAGTGCAGGCTTGTTGTCATTGCTGTAATGAGCAGCACATTTTACTATACATGGCATATTAGATTTTGAAATTAGTTTTCTGGTCCCAAATTGATTTTTCATTCTGATGTGATCTACGATGACCCAAAACCCGGACCCCACACAGATCAGCTGCTCCAGCACCCCCGGATGCTAGAAGCTGCTATTGGACAGGGAGTGCATGCAGTACCAATCCTATTCAAGCAATAGGAGCAGCTCAGCTGACCTGCCCAGTGTATAGCAATACACCCTTACAGATTAGAGAGTCATAAACCAACCTGTGTGAAAACTCCCATTTGGACATGGAAAAAAAAAAAAAAAAAAAAATCCTTTATAGTTTTATAAAAAAAGCATGCAGTTCTTAGGGCTCGTTCACATCTGCGCCCAGGAGTAACATCCATTCATTTTTTATTTTTTAAAACAGACAGAGTCAGACATGCAGTTCTCTGTGTCCGGTTTAAAAAAAAAAAAAACGGTTTCGCCGGAGAGCGGCGCTCACGGCCGGACTCGGCATGACAGGTTTCCGTCTTCTGCATGCAGGAAACTTGAGAATGGACTGCCGAACGCTGGTGTGAACCCAGCGTTAGAGGACAAAGTAATGGGTAAACCCAGCAAAGTCTTTAATTTACAGTACTGTGCTAAAGTTTTCCGTTTTATGTAAAAAGCTGGAAAGTAATAAGGCTTTCAAAAATAATAGATTATTTTTATATTTATTTAAGTTAGGCCAAGGAAACAGACTGCTATTGACAGAAGACTTGTTCAACCACAGCTATGTCTCCTGATCTCCCCATACATCTCTATGACGGTGGCTAACTTACCTGAGAACAAACAGAAATAACATGGTAAAATCCAAAAGCCCAATCCTGATCTCCCCCAAAATTTGCCAATGGAAGAAGAGTCAAAAGACTTCCATAAATATATATTACAGGGTACACTAGTCGTGGAAAAACAGGCAGCTTTGTCCACTTCACATCTACTATATATTGCCAGCTTTATGCATCTCTTTACAGTCATCATTCTATGCCAATTGTAAGATTATGTATTTGGATCACGTTAAGTCTTACTATACACTTTTTAAAATAAGAAAATAAATAAAAAATCTAGGTTGTACAGCTTTAACCTTCACCATTTTTTCATAGTGCAACTGGGTGAAGTTGTTCAAAATTCTGGGGCACAGAGTATTTTTGGGGCACAGAGTATTTCAGGCATTTTATTTATTGCCTTTTACCTATTATGAAATCTACAGGAAAACCTGAACATTAACAAAAAAAAAATAAAAATCTGACAGACAGAAAAAAAAGACAAAACCAGAAAAATGTTCAAAAAGGACAAGAAAAACAAAATGAAGTGGTATATGTAAAGATATGTATTATTACTTACTGAATAACCTGCAATGTTTGCCTGTGAAATTATTAATGCTGTATTAAAAAAAAAAAGTTGTGCAAAGTAAACATACCTTTAGTGTGAAATGACCCTCTTATGGGCACAGTACTATGAGAAGCTTCACGATAGCCCTTCCAAGTCCTTTCTCACCATGAGGTTACAGTGAGGCAGTCTACTCACACTCTAGGTGTGATAATAAGGGTCCATTCACGTGGAGGAACATGGTGAGGAATTTGGTGTGGAATCTCAGCGCTGGAAAAAAAAAAAAAAAGAAAAAAGAAAGCCTCCCATTGACTTCAATGGGTTCCTTTTTCTGCTAGTAGAAAAAGGAACCCATTGAAGTCAATGGGAGGCTTTTTTTTTCAGGGCTGAAATTCCACACCATTTTCCTCCATGTGAATGGACCCTTAGAAGTAACTGGCATAAAAAAGGGAGGAGGATAAGCAAGGTTCAGCCATGATTGGCAAAGGAACCATGACCTTCTGCTCTTGAATTGAGCTAGCAGGCCAGTATAGCAGACGAGTGAAATCTAAGAGACTTCAGTACTGCCTATACGAATTCAGGGGCACCCAAAAGCATTTATTTTGGACTGAAAGTTGTAATGTGTACAACCAGTGGAATATAATTTTTTGTGAGTGATATGTGAAATTTAGAAATATTTTCTTAGATGACAGGTTCCCTTTAAAGAGGACCTTTCATGGTTTGGAGCACAGGCAGTTCTATATACTGCTGGAAAGCCAACAGTGTGCTGAATTCAGCGCACTGTCATCTTTCCCGATCTGTGCCCCGGGTAAAGAGCTATCGGTCCCGGTACCGTAGCTCTTTACAGTCAGTCAGAAGGGCGTTCCTGACAGTCTGTCAGGAACGTCCTTCTCCACAGCAGCCCCTATAGCGCTGTACAGTGTGAGCGGGGTAGAATGCCGCCCTCCCCTCCTGATAATACTCATCTATGGACGAGCACTGTGAGCAGAGGGAGGAGGCGTTCCTCCCCGCTCACACTGTACAGCGCTAGAGGCACTGCTGTGGAGAAGGACGTTCCTGACAGAGTGTCAAAAACGCTCTTCTGACTGTAAAGAGCTACGGCACCGGCACCGAAAGCTCTTTACCCGGGGCACAGATCGGGAAAGTCAGCTTTCCAGCAGTATATAGAACTGCCTGTGCCCCACACCATGAAAGGTCCTCTTTAAAGGGGTTGTACAATCATTACAGGTTATCTAATACTCTAGCAAACCAAGAGGAATTAGGGCTCATTCACACCAGGGTATTTTGAGCTGCATTGTTCAAACCAATAGGGATAGACCAAGATTTTATACTGATATCACAGAGAAAAATGTGATCTCTTACCCAACACTAAATACATTGCTCTGGCATGGTGCAGTAATACACTTACAGGGTGGACCCTTGGCCACGGTCGTCTGCATCCTGTCTGTGTTCAGTGTGCCATCCATGCATTTCCCGGAGAGCACACTGACCCATTCATTTCAATGGGCCCGTATACATGACCGTGTGCGGGCCGACAGTCCAGACCGCAAAAACTAGAACAGGTCCTATTCCTGTACTATTTTGCAGCCCTGATTTCAGTGGCTCCTATTCATTTAATGAAAGGAGCCATGAAAGCACAGCCCTTTGCACAGGCAGCAAAATGGGGGACATCCACCTGTGCCACCCATGGTTTTAGTTCTGCAACCAGCCTAACTTTGAAGTTTGCTTCTAGCTATGGGAGATAAAAGAAAAGGAATTGCATTCATAATTCTAGTTTATTAATGTAAAAGCTGCTGAACATTTGAAAAAACAAAAAACACACACACACACACACACACACACACACACACACACACACACACACACACGATTTAAGGGAAAAAAAAAAAAAAAAAAAAAATGATAAAGTTGCCAGTGTAGTTTTTTTCCTGATGTGTTATAACGACTTCTGGCAATTGAGCATTTTTAGAATGAGCAGGACTAAACATGAATGTTTTCAGAGAGGATCGTATTCCTCATAACATGACAATTCTGCATTACTTATAACCTTGTGCTGTGTCGATCCTCTGCGATTCATACTAGAAGGTCATGACTGACAATAGACAGACAGTAGAAGTTGGGGAGGGGGGTGAGTGAATGTCACTGCACATCCTCACCGTTTACATTTAGTTGTGAGTGTCCAGGTGTATGGGGACATGCCCCTTTGACAAGAGAAATGATAACTCTTAGGTCACTTTCACATGGCTACGGCCAGTCCTTGAAACTCAGTACACGTCTACGCTAGATGAACCAGCAGACGATATGGACTCCTAGTACTATAGCGGTCTATGATACTAGGAGTCCCTGCAAAATACTGTCCCATAGTGATACCAGTACAGCACAGTATTTTGCATGAAGACAAGGACTCCTAGCATCATAGATAGACCATAATGCTATGATCTTGTCTTCTGGGATCATATTCAGGCTGGTAAATCTGGCAAACACATGGACGAGAGAACCTTAGATGTCAACTTATCAAAAGATTTAAAGAGAAATAGTATAGGAACAAAAAAAGAATGTTCAAAGAAAGAAATATTATGGGATTATTAATTCAGGAGGAAAGATTTGCTACAGCAGGCATATCAGGAGAGGTGACAGGTACTATTTAATATCAATCATACATAATAAAGGGAAGGTGTATGTGGGCAGAAGGGGAGGGTGTAAACAAAAATAAATAAAAATTCTCACTTCTGTCCTCAGCTTTGTTCCTAAGTTGTAGCTCCCATCAGTGCTGATTTGTTTGTATATAGAGGGGCTGCAATGGTGACATTGCTGCAACCCATCTGTGTACAAGTAGTCTGGCGGTGATGGGAGCTGCAGTGCAGGAACGAAGCTGAAATTATACATACATACATACATACATACATACATACATACATACATACATACATACATACACACTTTAACTGGTTTACATTGCTTTTAAGTCACTGGTAAGTAACAGCATATAGTGAAAAGAGTTTTAAAATTCCCCTAGGCATGAAATTACTGTGGAAAAAAGTCTGTATGCAAACACTTACCACCAGACACTGGTGCGTCCATGAACACTGCTCCCATTTTTTCAACAGCTTTTGCCAATTCTTTTGAGACTGCTGGATCAATGGTGCTTGAGTCAATCAATAAAGATCCTTTTTTTACTTTCCTATGGTTAAAAAAAAAAAAAAAAAAAAAAAAGATTCAAGTAAGTATACCATACCAGATTCAAGCATACCTCCAGTTATAAATAACTTGGTATACATAAATAGTACATGTGAATATAAGATGGGGGATAAAAAACAAAAACTACTTCTATGTCCCAAAATGTGCACTATTATATCCTCACACAAAAACAGAAAAATAAAAGTATACCAGCAATGTAACAACACAAAAATGACTTTTTTACCCCATAGCACGTTTTTTATTGAGCAGCGGTACTAAAACATATAAATAGCCTAAAACCCATTTAGTATTGCTGCATTTGTACTAATTATGGAATAAACTTAACTTAAAAGCTACTTAATCTATATGTACCATGAAATGATGCCATTGAAAAGTATGACTGGTCCTACAAAAACAAACAAAACAAACCATATCTTCATACAGCTATATTGAGGGGAACATCATGCCCTGTCCTTTGGGAGGTTAATGGTAACCAATAAATTATTATGTATAATTTACTTTTCTACAAAGGGTCGTCTTTAGTTGTATTTCGCTTTGAGTAGAAGACTTAAAATGGTTTGTTTTTTGCTCATTTCTTTTAAGAGACTTCCCAAATTACAAAAAGCCAAATGAATGACGTTATTAAAGGGGTTTTCCTTTTTCTCATATTAGATCTGTGGGGGTCTGAAATGGCCAGTGTGGGTACTGCAGCACCTACATTAGCCAATACAGTTTGTACAGCAAGTGAGCAGCTCAGCTCCCACAACACACAGTCTCAGTGCAGGTGATCAGCAGGGTTCCGGAGTATGGAACACCCACTGATCTACTGCCGATTGGCGATAATAAGGATAGGCCACCAATACTACAAACTGAATAACCCCTTCAAGGCAAAGCCCTGGCAGTGCTTTAAACAGAAAGTTCGCAGAGTTTTACGGAGTTTTGGAAATCGCAGCATGTCCGCGTTGCGGTTTTTACCGCAGCGTGGGCATGAGATTCGCATGAATCCCATCCACTTTGCAATTACTGTAAAATGCCACGATTTTTCCTGTGGCGTTTCCACCATATCGCAGCATTTCCGATCCTTGGGGCCTCAGACAATCAGCAGTGTAGCAATAGGGGATGCAGTGGACACATCTGCCCTCCCTATGCTAAGGCTTACTGCATTAGTCAGGAAAACCACTTTAAGGTATAGACAATATTTTGAAATCATGTTGCTGAACAAACCAAGGTGCAGAACATAGTCTACTGGAATATAATCTCGAGCACTGTACACTGGAATTCTATACTACACAATGTAAATTTGGGTACCCAATGCAAGCTAACACTGACTCCTAATGACCGGCAAATTGTATTTGCATTGCTGATTTGCATGGGTTACATTACATACACTACAGAGCAGCATCACATACATTACATAAATGGAAGGACATTAGTCAAATCAGGAAGGAAAAAAAAACAAAAACAAACATACTTCAAGATCCCATTGGCTCCTGTGTAGACCTCAATTGCATTCAAGCTAGATGGCAGCATGGTAATAATTCTATCGGCCTTATCAGCGACATCAGACGGCGAATCTACAATCTAATTGAGAAGAAAAAAAATAGGTTACTTTATTAATCGCTACATTCCAAAATAAGAGAGGACCAGAGAATATGACCAAATGAGAAGCTATTCACAAAGTGTAATTCATCATTAAACAATATTTTACAGGGCACAGCTGCCAGTCAGTGGTGCAGCAGGTAACCACAGGCACGCCATGGCAAAACTCTATGACAACCTGTAAAGGGAGTGTCACCAGGATGAAGAATATTAAACCAGCAGGGTTTAATGGGTCAGGCTCACCCTTATCCACATAAAAATTCATGCCTCCATTGCCGAGATATTGATTTATTTTACAATATGCAAATGTGCAGTCTGGAGCAATAAGGGCTGTTATGGTGCTCCAAACTGCAGTAATCTGCCCTTTGCACCCTCCTTACTTTCAGTGAGAGAGCCAGAGATATACACAAAAATCTAACCTGATGAACATGACAGGGTATTGGAGAAGCGTAGGGCACAACAGTTTGGAGCAATCGAGCCGCCCTTGGTGCTCTAATCTGCTCATTTGCATATTGTGAAATAAATAAGTATCTCGGTAATGGAGGCCAGTTCCAGGAGCCACTGCTGCGGTGTATGGACTGGAAACATTGAGAGGTTACCGCAACCTCTGACAGTAAGTGGTGGTCAATCTCCTTCACGGATTACCTCTGCTCCAGCCAACTGAGGTGCAAAGAACTGCAGTACAGCCCTATACGGGTAAGTTCACACGAGGTAATTTGGACCAATCCAAAATACGGGCAGCTGCGACTGAATCCCGATGCACTGCATTGGCATCCAATCGCGCATTCCTCTCCGAATCACGAGGCGAAGTGGCCTGAAGAAGGAGCATCTCGCCTCTTTTTGGTCAGGATTTTGAGGCGAATACAGCCTCAATATCCTGACCAAAAAACCCAGTGTGAACTTACCCTACAAGTGAATGGAGCCGGCTAATGATCCATGCACAGGTGGGTGGCTAGAAGAATCACTTTGAAGGGTAAACTATATACTAAATCTGTGCTATGGCTAGTTCATTCTGAGAATCAGTAGGGCACCCAGAGGTCTGAGCCAGACCAATAAAGGTATCCAAACAATCCTCCATCACTGTAAATAATCATAAAATCCCATGTCAAACTGGACGGCCAGATATAGTTATTGACAAGATATTCAATAAAATAAATGAATTATGTATAATCATAACTATTCCAACAATGTTCTAAGGCGAGACACACCTTTATACACTTATCAAGTCTTGTGTACACAGGCCACACACACACACTTTTACCTGGAGTCACAGAATTGAGCAGTCTTTCACCTTCTCTACAAATATCCTGGTACTTAACTATATACATTATTACACGGAATTCGCAGAGGTATTTGGTTTGGCAGATAAAATGACAGGGATTGCTTTAAAAGCATGCAAAGAAACAAGGGGGAAATAAACAAAAAAAACTGTGCATTTTCTCTTTGTTAACAGCCTGGGCACTCCATCATAAAATAGGTATGCACTTGTAAAAAGAGAGTCCTGGAAAACATTTTATTGTGGGGAAAGGATGGCAATGCCTTCACACTTTTATGCCAAGTAAGTAACTGTGTGGAAGTCACGGTCCAAAGTAACAAGAATGCCTAGTACCCTTCAAAAGCTCAGCGGGGAGTTCCTTTCTGCTTCGACTGAAAAGGAACATTGATGTCTACCACCAAAACGCTCAATGAAAGAGCGAGGGATCTTTACTCGCTAATTAGGTCTGTTGGAATACATCCACAAGCTTCCAGACGTACGGGGCAGATGGCCTCAATAAGCAGGTGGAGACCAGCAATAAAAGTTCGAGGACCTATTTTTGTGATGAGTTACGTCACCAACCTAAAAATCCTCATTAAAACACAGACAGGTGTCTATTCTAAAGAAATGCGCGGTTGTCAGGTGAGTCTCACACTTTTCAGTCCCTTCCTTAGGTTATTCCATCTATCCTGGACAACGTGTAGTCATTCTGCTCGTGGGACAAACCAGAGATTGTCCCGGTTTTCTTTAACAAAACGAAATATAGGAAAAAAAACAAAGACACCACTTTGTGGCATTATTTTTGCCAGCCAACCCCCATTGCAAAGTTATGACCGGTGAGATCAGGAGAGGAGGGAAGGGGTGGAACGACTCTGGAGTTGGGAGCTGGTTTGGAGCACATTATCTGAGGGTCAGACCCAGGCTAGAACCAAGCTCCTATATGTAACTTCCTGCACTTCTTTGCATTGTCTCTTTATTGACATGTGTACACTGCTTTCTCTAAAGGTATGGATAGGAGGATTCTTGTAAAATGCAGGAAAGCTCATGGCTACAGCTGCTCCCAATTGTGTTTTCAACTGGAAACAATACTTCTTTCATATGACACCATATGATATGATAGGAATCATTGTCCTAAGTTTATGTCCTTCTTCCAGTCTGTCTTACACAAGGTATATGAAGGGACAGGCTCATGTGTAAGTAGTTTATACATTTCAGCTCTCAGAGAGAAAAGGAAAATACTAAAGAAGCGCAGGATTTTACTGAAATGAGACAACATTTAGTTCTAAAGTGTATTACAAAATGTATTAAAGGGAGTCTACCACCTCTCCCAGCCACTGTGGCAAAATCCAGCACATGTGCAGTACGCGGTAATACTGTACTACGCTCCCACATAGAACATCTGTTATAGCAGCCTCCGGATGCTCAAAACTGTTAGTGGATGGACCGCTCCATCAGACCTTCCATCAAATCCACTCATGTGACTTTTACCAGTTTGCAAGGCTTCTCATTAAAATGAAAAACTGCACAACTCACCTGGTCCTCAAGACATTGGGAAGAATTCATCTACGCTAGTTTCCTGCCATAACTGGATGTTAATTTGCAAATCCACTGCATAGTGGTACTCCTGGGGAGAATTACATCACTGCTACTATTACACTAACCCCTTGTGCACATCTGTGTTTAGTAATCTGTTCTGGGAGTCTGCAGAAGGACCCGCCCCCCCCGAACGGAATACCAAACGCATTGGCAAGCGGTGTGCAGTGAAAGCACACGGACCCCATAGACTATAATGGGGTCGGTGTGTTTTCCGCGCGGTGTCCACGCCTGTGGACTTGAAAGTAGATCACGAAGTACTTTTCTGTTGGCATGTTCCGTGCAGACACCGCACGGAGAGCACACCAACCCCATTATAGTCTATGGGGTCCTTGCGCTTTCACTGCACACCGCTTGAAAATGAGTTTGGTATTCCATTCAGTGGGGTCCCGATGCAGACTCCCCGAACGGATTACCAAATGCAGATGTGAACGAGAGGTCATAGGAGTGGTGCAACACGTGCCACACAGATTGCTGCCAGAACAGATGATCTGTGCAGAGTCTGAGTATCGGAACCCAACAGATCACATACTGATGACCCATGTTGAGGATGCTGACAGAAATATAATAAACACAGCATCACCCAAAATCTGGTGTAGTTTGTCAACTAAAAATAAATGTCAAAAAAATAGGTTTATGCTCTCGTTTGAGTCTTGTGATCAGATCACAAAACCTCAAACTGCAGAATATAAGTCATACGTCCACTTTTGGCAGCCGATTGATCTCAGCAACAATTAAGTGGAGGACATCGGAGTATTCCAGAAGGACTAAAGAGACGGTATCTGCGCTTACCAGGACAACTTCAACCAAAACGCCTTTATTATTACCATAATATTTATTATGATAATAACAAAGATTTTGAATGAAGTCGTCCTGGTAAGCGCGGATACCTTCTCTTTAGTCCTTCTAGAATACCCATCTTGAGGATGGTCACAAGTTTAGAATCATTCAAACCTTCAGTCACACTTTAAGCTAGCTTAAAAGTCTCTTTACCATGTGACCATAAGTTATGGGAGGACTTTTTTTTAGATTTTTTTCCTTAGAACTGCTGATTTCCAATCAGAGCACACAAAAAAATTCTTCTCCATATGAACAGTTTTTACGACACAGAGCATCACAAAAGCACCAATAAAGGAGCAGGTATAAGGCAATAAGACAAATGCCTTTTCTTTGTATTTAATAGAACAGCAGATCAGTCTCAGCTCCATCTAGGCTTCTTTCTGTGGGAAGAAACCTTAAAAGCTAAAGATGTTAAAACTGCACAAGAGTAGGGAAAGAAAACTACCAGTGCAGCTCTAAGGGTCCATTCACATGGAGTAAACGTGCGCTCATTTTGGCAAAATCCACGTGTAAAGAATACACGTGGAAAAATAAGACTCTGATTGACTTAAATTAAATTTTTTTAAATGTATAAAAAACACGCCAGAAAACACGAGGCGTTTTTTGACGCTTTTTTTTTTTTTTTCCTCGTGCAAAATAAGTCATTGAAGTCAATGGGAGTCTTATTTTTACACGTGTATTTAGCCAAAATGAGCGCACGTTTACTCCCTGTGAATGGACCCTAAAAGAGGCGTACCCCTAACTTAACGAATGCCAAGACTAAAGTGATGAAAAACAGACGAGTGACAATTCAACACAGTTGTTAGAAGTCTGACAACATGAGAACCATCAACTGTACGGCACTGATGACATGTTGACTATGTACATACAACCTACATAAATAACAAAGGAGTATACCTGTGCGCCAGTATCTTGAAATTCTTTGCAGGCTTCAGGAAAGACATCATAAGCAATTACTGGGTACCCATGCTTTATCAGGTTTTTTGCCATTGGATTGCCCATGTTCCCAAGTCCGACGAATCCAATAGGAGTTTTAGATGCCATGGACCTTGATACTGATAGAAGAAAATCACTTTGTAACAAACTTTATCTGTAATTTCTGTTAATAGAGCAAAAGAAATAACAAGACCCTCACATCTGACTGTCACTGGGGTACAAGTTGTGTTATTTCTGAACTACGACCACCAAGGACTTAGAAATTGCTGCAGATTGGGACTGAGACCGCCACACCTTTTCGTGCATGTAAAGTGGATCTGGTGCTAATCTTTTAAAAACTTTCACTATTGGGGTCCAAGGACCTAGAATCCTACCAGTAACTACAATGAAGAATCCTCAGGTTTTCGGAAAGGGCTGCACAGCGACTTTAGCTGTGAACTGTGACCTTGTTTGGACAATCCACGATTCACTAAAGTAAGTGGAGTCATATATGGACACTAAGAGTGCTACAAGCAGCTCTCCATTTTTTTTGGCAACCAGAAGCTGCTGCAGCATCCGTGGGGTCGTAAGGAGACTCCATTCTTTTTCTGTATGTTAGCGAAGGAGTCAAAGGTCAACCTGGAAATCCTTGGTTGAATGACAAAAATCAAGGCCAAGGTCACTGTGTGTGTAAAGATCTCCTTTCTCCAAGCAAGGATTCTCACTCACATACATACATACATTTGACAAGTTTATGATACTTCAAGTTTTTTTTAAAAACTGGATATGCACTTAAAATGTAAAAAAGTTCTTGTATTCTAGTGGAATGATGTAAGCCATTCTGCATAGCTGGGTATTTTTAAATAGAAGTCCATGTCTTCATATCTTTTAAACTGAACTGGTTTCCATCCAATCTTTACACAAGTAATGTAAATATCAATGATTTGTGTCCTTGAATCTCATGGAGAGAACAATTCCTTAACATGAATCACATGATATGACCTTCAAACAAATCAGCTCACATGACACTTACAACCTTGTGAGGCTCCTCAATAAGTGAATGGGAAGAATTTATAACTATTTTTTTTGTGTCAAAGATGTACCACATTACCTGTTCTGCGTTTCGCTTGCCACTTTCTGAGACTCATCAGCTCAACATATTTATTCTATCTCCTGCCATAAAACTGATATGGACTATAGAAGAGATCGATGCCATTTCCTGACTGATACAGATTTCCATTCTAGCACATGAAGCCTCGAGATGAATTAGGCGGGCCCCACTCCATTCAGGGACTTTACTGAGACTGCCATAGAAAACACCAGTCTTAAAGGGATTCTACCATTAAAATCTAATTTTTTCTCTTTGACAAGTAGGAATAGCCTTAAGAAAGGCTATTCTTCTTCTAGTACATCCAACAAGAAATTGATTCCAGCCAGGTTCCGTGGAAAGATGCAAAAATACTTCTTCTTTATTGTTAAAAAGTTTACAAAATCACAGCAGCATAAGAACAAAACAGGGATGTAGGCGTCAGACTGACGCGTTTCGGATATGTTATCCTTTGTCAAAGGATAACATATCCGAAACGCGTCAGTCTGACGCCTACATCCCTGTTTTGTTCTTATGCTGCTGTGATTTTGTAAACTTTTTAACAATAAAGAAGAAGTATTTTTGCATCTTTCCACGGAACCTGGCTGGAATCAATTTCTTGTTGGATGTACTATCGTTTGGCTCCGGACCGAGGGAGCATATTTTTTCCGAGCCGGTCTATAGATCCACGGATCTCAGAGTGGGAAGCGATATATGGGAGAGTGATTTTCACTACAAGTTGGCTGAGTATATCTTCCTTTCCCTTCCTCCCCTTTTTTCTATATTCTTCTTCTACCTTTAGATGTCTTCTCTGCACCGCCGTTCCGTAGAAATCCCGGTGTTCGCCGGTATGCAAATGAGTTATCTCGCAGCATTGGGGGCTGTCCCCCACGCTCAAACAGCACTAGGGGTGTTCCAAAATGCTGCAAGAGAACTCTCCAGTGCCACCTCCCATCTTCTTCACGAACGGCCTCTTCACACGTCTTCTTACTGTGTAAGCAGCCATTTTTCTCGTGGCCTCGGGCATGCGCAGTCTGCTTTGCCCTAAGCCTAGAAGTTTGACCACCAGTACCGGAAGATGCGTGAAGAGGGTGTTCCTGAAGAAGAAGGAGGCAGCGGCGCTGGAGAGTTCCGCCACAAGTGGTGCAAGAGAACTCATTTGCATACAGACGAAAACCGGGATATCTACTGAACGGCGCCACGTAGAAGACATCTAAAGGTAGGAGAAGAATAGCCTTTCTTAAGGCTATTCCTATGTGTCAACGAGAAAAAATTAGATTTTAATGGTAGAATGTCTTTATAAAAAAAAACAAAAAAAAAAAACATCCAATATCTAAATGGAATACTGCTTAAGGAAATTGTGACTATGTGATTAGAGAGAAAACCAAGGTACATAGAAGAACATAAAAATTGATAGAGATCTGACTTCCATGTTCAAGGGCTTAGGCTAGGTTCATACTAGAGCTGATTTATCCGTTGTTCTGCTTCGTTACACCGAGCCTAGCAGACCCCATTGACTACAATGTGGTCTGTTGATTTAAACCTGAAATTGGCAGAGGTAAAACTCCTCTGTGCAGTACTTTTTTTCCCCCCGCAATTTCAGATTTCATTTGGATAACGCAACGTAGCCTCCAACGGAGATGGTGCAGAAGGAAACTAAGCTTAACTATGCAGCCCCTCTTGATAATTCCAGTGTATCTTGTAAAACTTCGAGTGATTTGGAAGGATTTTGTGCAATTAACAGGTCGGTCACAGTAAGTCGTATACAACACCATAGAAACGTATTCGATTTTCTGTTGCACAATGAAAGTCGCTGTGTAGCCCTAACCTATGAAGAACTTCTCACCATTATTTTTATGGCTGTTAAATATCCCATAATGTAACTATAGGAGGAATAACATAAAAAAAGATGATCTAGAATTGTTGCTTCATGGGGAATAAGTATTTACTAAAACAGACATGGCAGAACAGCCAACAGGCCCTATCTAAATACACCAACGTAAAAACCAAAATAAGTGCAAATGGTCAAAATGAAAGACCCATGCAACTTTCTAGGGGTCTACAAACACCAATATGGAGCAACTGTTGTAATAAATCACGTTTCACACATCAAACAGAAGGCCTTTGCAGAAGTACTGGGAAAAGAATGTGGAATTGTAAAAACGCAAATGTCTTCAGGGCTTCACGTACTGGACAGTGCTTGTGTACAAAGGTGAGAGGCGAACATGTAAGAACCAGGCTATATGTTCTACTCAAGGCCAAGGATACATAAACCATTAACCGACATAAGGAAATACAACATGCTCCAAGGAAAAGCTATAAGAAAAAACAGGACTTCTAGGAACCATCTAGGTTAACTCTCCTTCAGTTGCATCTCCTTGTATACTTATATATCGCACAATATGTCATCAGTATGACTCCAAATATGTTCTAATAATAGAAAAGAATGAGATACAAATGGAATGGTCTTCACCTAGAACAAGGGCACTGCAGGGAAATCCAATTCCCCCACAGTTGTCCTTCAACCCTAACAACAGGTTACTGGCTTTCCATACCCTGACAAACCATCTATAAACTGACACCTATACTCTGCAAGTAGGAAAAGTTATTTCTCTGCTGCTTTGCCTTGGATCATTACAGCTTGACGTAACATCCAAATAATATGCCATACAGTGCCCTAATAAAACCATTATACATCGCCTAGTTATCACCACATAATAGTGCAAACAGAGCACATACACTATACCAATCACTATGGTTGAAGAGGGAACCTAAAAGTTGCTTTTAGGATATTTGCTTTTATACTGAAATGGGAACACATTCTACTATACACTTCTATAACATGATATGCCATAAATGTCTCTTAGACATGCAGGACCCACTGTATGGAGAATGTAGGACCCCTGAGCCTTGTTTTATGGTTGATAGGAACAGAGAAGGGGCAGTGCATGGATGGCTTTTTCCATTCTGGAAAAAATTATTGCCCAGGATGTTCCACAATTTGACTATGAGCAAGTAATGAGTTAAATCACCCCCTGACAATAAAGTGTTCCCCGCCACTGTATCTGGTTACTGGCCCCCCTCCAGTGAGCCCCACATGCAGTATAATGGCCCCACATGCAGTATAATGGCCCCACCAGTGAGCCCCACATGCAGTATAATGGCCCCACCAGTGAGCCCCACATGCAGTATAATGGCCCCTCTAGTGAGCCCCACATGCAGTATAATGGCCCCACATGCAGTATAATGGCCCCACCAGTGAGCCCCACATGCAGTATAATGGCCCCACCAGTGAGCCCCACATGCAGTATAATGGCCCCACATGCAGTATAATGGCCCCTCCAGTGAGCCCCACATGCAGTATAATGGCCCCACATGCAGTATAATGGCCCCACCAGTGAGCCCCACATGCAGTATAATGGCCCCACATGCAGTATAATGGCCCCACCAGTGAGCCCCACATGCAGTATAATGGCCCCACCAGTGAGCCCCACATGCAGTATAATGGCCCCACCAGTGAGCCCCACATGCAGTATAATGGCCCCTCTAGTGAGCCCCACATGCAGTATAATGGCCCCACATGCAGTATAATGGCCCCACCAGTGAGCCCCACATGCAGAATAATGGCCCCACATGCAGTATAATGGCCCCTCCAGTGAGCCCCACATGCAGTATAATGGCCCCTCTAGTGAGCCCCAAATGCAGTATAATGGCCCCTCTAGTGAGCCCCACATGCAGTATAATGGCCCCTCTAGTGAGCCCCACATGCAGTATAATGGCCCCACCAGTGAGCCCCACATGCAGTATAATGGCCCCTCCAGTGAGCCTCACATGCAGTATAATGGCCGCTCCAGTGAGCTCCACATGCAGTATAATGGCCGCTCCAGTGAGCTCCACATGCAGTATAATGGCCCCTCCAGTGAGCCCCACATGCAGTATAATGGCCCCTCCAGTGAGCCCCACATGCAGTATAATGGCCCCTCCAGTGAGCCCCACATGCAGTATAATGGCCCCTCCAGTGAGCCCCACATGCAGTATAATGGCCCCTCCAGTGAGCCCCACATGCAGTATAATGGCCCCTCCAGTGAGCCCCACATGCAGTATAATGGCCCCTCCAGTGAGCCCCACATGCAGTATAATGGCCCCTCCAGTGAGCCCCACATGCAGTATAATGGCCCCTCCAGTGAGCCCCACATGCAGTATAATGGCCCCTCCAGTGAGCCCCACATGCAGTATAATGGCCCCTCCAGTGAGCCCCACATGCAGTATAATGGCCCCTCCAGTGAGCCCCACATGCAGTATAATGGCCCCTCCAGTGAGCCCCACATGCAGTATAATGGCCCCTCCAGTGAGCCCCACATGCAGTATAATGGCCCCTCCAGTGAGCCCCACATGCAGTATAATGGCCCCTCCAGTGAGCCCCACATGCAGTATAATGGCCCCTCCAGTGAGCCCCACATGCAGTATAATGGCCCCTCCAGTGAGCCCCACATGCAGTATAATGGCCCCTCCAGTGAGCCCCACATGCAGTATAATGGCCCCTCCAGTGAGCCCCACATGCAGTATAATGGCCCCTCCAGTGAGCCCCACATGCAGTATAATGGCCCCTCCAGTGAGCCCCACATGCAGTATAATGGCCCCTCCAGTGAGCCCCACATGCAGTATAATGGCCCCTCCAGTGAGCCCCACATGCAGTATAATGGCCCCTCCAGTGAGCCCCACATGCAGTATAATGGCCCCTCCAGTGAGCCCCACATGCAGTATAATGGCCCCTCCAGTGAGCCCCACATGCAGTATAATGGCCCCTCCAGTGAGCCCCACATGCAGTATAATGGCCCCTCCAGTGAGCCCCACATGCAGTATAATGGCCCCTCCAGTGAGCCCCACATGCAGTATAATGGCCCCTCCAGTGAGCCCCACATGCAGTATAATGGCCCCTCCAGTGAGCCCCACATGCAGTATAATGGCCCCTCCAGTGAGCCCCACATGCAGTATAATGGCCCCTCCAGTGAGCCCCACATGCAGTATAATGGCCCCTCCAGTGAGCCCCACATGCAGTATCATGGCCCCCACACGATGGAATCTAAGGAGTAGAGTGGTGAGTAATAACTACAGCTCACCACTCACTTCCCAGGGTGCATATGACTGCAATGTGCAACTCCACCAATATTGGTGGAAGAAGTATTTGCACTTTTAAAGCAGGATTGGTGCCTGCAGCCATGTGTGGGTGTTCATCCTTGGGGGTGAGGAGTAAACAGCGGCCTTCGGCCATGGCGTGCACACCTGGGGAATGTGTACTTCAGCTGGAGAACCACTGATCTATAGGATCCCATGTTAATAAACCTATACCTTGCCTAGGGGATGTCAAATTAACCCTTTATTTACATCTGTCAAGTATAAGGTTTGTTCAGCTGAATGTGCAGGGCATGCTATAAACAGAAGCAGTGATGCTAATGTGAACAGAGCCTTACATATCTATTTTATCAGGCTCAATAATGGTAATGTGAACAGAGCCTTACATATCTAGGTTATTACTCACTTCTATGCACGTGAACATGCAGCTTTTTCAAGGACTTACAAACAAGAAAGCACAGAGATGTGACATGCTGGTGAATCTTATGCATCACTATGGTGGGCAGAGTGCCAGTGCCTGGTGAATGGGTAGACCAGGGAGAGGGTTTGTTTTTCATGCTTTTGGCAGGAAGGGGGAGGCACATGTGGCCAATGGACACCCCAGGATAACAAGAATCAGGAGGGAAGTGACCTTGGGTGATGAATGGAGAAGAAATACTGAAGATCTGCCCAGACCTGGAAGTTACAGGAAGTCTGACTGCAGGTGTGTGTAAGGTGCAGGCAGGGCAATGCCAGAGCTACTCCTCCAAGCACCTACCAGTGACAGGGACCAGAGGGAGTGACAGGTGTGCAGGGCAGGAGGGGACACAATACTGACACAGTACTTCACACATAACCATTGTTTATGTACACAAGTCCTGCACGGGCTGAGGCTTACCCACTGCCAGGCGTGCATGTCTGCTGATAGAGCTGTGCAGGGCACTGCCCGACCTCCTTAACAGAGCTGCCATGCTTCTTCCTCCCAGCTGACCTCCACTTCTAGGATCCTGGATTAGACGCCGCTGTGACGTCAGGCTATAGCATGATGGACACCTCGAGCAGCCAATCGCTGTCGAAGCTCCATATACACGTCCAATTAAGGGACGCGGTGAAGTCCCGCCCACCTCACGCCTCCGGCCGCTGTGTGACTGGGGCTCGGCCCCGCGAGGCGCTCTACGGGATTGGCTGAGGCGGGAAGACTAGTGGCCGGGGATTGGCGGGAGAATGTGTGTGCCCGGTATAGAGCGGGGACCTCAGGCAGGACTGGACCATTGTGTGGCGGTGGGGTCGGCTCTGGAGATGTGACTTAGACCTCCAGTGTTATGTAATGCAATCTTCCATTTAAAGGGAGGCTGTACTATTGGATAATTTCTGCATAACCTAAAAGCCATACAGATGAATTAGGTTCAGTATGTACTTACTGTCACACTCATATATATATATATCTAATTGAGCTGATGGATTATACCAGCTGCAGAGGACATGTTAAGTGTTATTCATTTCTCCATTGACTCCATTACACAATAAAGGGTCACATCTGTGTCGGAGTCTCCTGTCACAGCGTCTAAAAACCAAAATGTCGGACTTGCAGGACTTTTTAGTCCGGCAATTGAAGTTAAAAAGAATAAATATTTGACAGACCCCAACTATAGTCAATGGGGTCCCTCGAGCTCCCTTGTTGGCCACTAGTTTAGTTTTACATTTGTCCATTCTTCTGATCCTCCATAGGGACCAAAAAAAACTGGCCACTCCGATGCTATAGTGAACCCAGCGTAACAGCAAAAAGGACTGCTTTCAGAACAATGACAATCTATGTGACTATGTAGGTTCGGGGGATAGTAAGACTGGCATTGAATACACCAGTCTTTATAAATCTCCCCCATAGACTTAAGTTGATAAGAGATCTTTGACAATAGGTGCTTCACGGATGAAGATCAGCGTGGAAAACAGACGACTTCATCCCTTTTCTAGTGTCGTTTTATAACGGTTGGGTGACTACAGCTTAAGGTGCCATGCACATGTCCGAGTGTGCCATCCGAGGGGGAGTCCGATAGTCCATTCCAATCTTTCAATGTCCAATTCTTTTTACAGACCATTCACACAGTTACAAAAAAACAGACATGAGAATAGCCCCATAGACTGTGATTGGTTTTGAAAATGGCGGTCCTGGATTTTAAGAAAATTTCATAAGGACGTACATTGGTCTGATAGAAATAGCTTAAACTCAGCTTTTAAGTCCACTGGCCGGGGTCCCAGCTGTCTGCCCACACCAGAATGTGAATAGCAAGAATGGATTACTACATTTCCTAAGAGCCTGCAGGTGGCAAAATGCATGGCCAACCAGAGCTTCCCTGGGCTGATCACTGGAGGTCAATGAAGCAATAGCCTTGGCAGTGAACCTGGCAGCTATAAAGATGACCATGCACATTAGATTTTGGACAGCCATGATGCCGCAGTCTGATCGATGGTAGGATTGTTACTATGAACAAAACCAACAACTAAACTGCCCAATACAAAACAGAGCACAATGAGGTGTACAAGTTGGCCAAAAGTGGCTGACTACTGCCTAAAAATATCCAGAACAGCAGGGCTATTTTTGCTATTAGCTAGTTTACAGTATTTTCATAGCTGATCATTGGCTAAAATGGTCAAAATCAGCAATTGCAGTAGATGAAAATGTAATGTGTATGGCCAGCTTAAGCATTGAGCAGGGTGTCTCTCACTTTGGATGTTCCTGTGCTGCATTACGCAGAAAACTCATTGATGTGAGTGTCTTCTCATGTGGTGGTGATAGAGGGAATAAGAGGTGATAGAGCCTTATAGCAAATAGTAGAGAACCTACCGGAAGTAAGACCTACCCCGAAAATAAGCCCCAGCACAATTTTTCAGGAATTTTAGGCCCCGTTAACACGGGGAGCATATGGGGGGATGTTGGCACCGAGAGTGACGCAGGGAGCCAGGCCAAAATGCAACTGACACGACTATCGCGGCTTCCCCCTCGGGAGTAGGCTCAAATGAATGGGCCCAGAGGTTGCTGCCACGAGACAGACGCCGGGGCTGAATCAGCCACGGAAAAAAGTAGCCTGGCAGTCTCCATAGACCTCGATTGTGAGGGGGCAGATTATGACGTGGATTCAGCACCATAATCTGCCCTCTATTTGCCTGTGTGAACAAGCCCTTGGAGTATGCTTGAAATACTGTATAAGCCCTACTCCAAAAATAAGTCCTAGGTAAAGTTCATTAAAAAAAAGTGTCCAGGCAGCTGCACATGTAAAAAACTAAGTAGAATACAGCAGAACCGATACAGTAGACCCTTCATCAAGGAAAGCAGAGACCCCCAAAAGAAAGCAGACACCCCAAAAGAATTGAAGCCCCAAAAGAATAAGACATTGACTTTAAGTGAGCTAATTGTACAAGAGTCTCACTAGTGAGATAGTTCTTCACAACAATAAGGTTTGACTACCCCAGTGCTGGGCTCTCACAGATCAGCTAGTCCTGCTGGCATCACTCTGTTGTGCCTACTTCTAGTCACTAGGGGCAGCCAACAGCTACACTTGGCTGCTGTGGAACACTGATACAATGGAAAGGGGCCTGACAGTGAGATGCCTTTGACAAGATTGACACAGTGTCATGACCTGATTGTTTGTTGGTGTACTGTTCTGTCGGGGATTTGATCTGGGCTTCTGTGATCGGCTGCTGGGTTCCCTGCCATGGAGCCATCAGTGTGCACATAGTGTTCTGGACTTCTGAACACACTTGAGGTTATACGAGTCTAACCTCAGGTGTTATGGGTCGCCATCATCCTATGGGAGGATCTGGGGGCCTTTATTAGGAAGAGGGCTGGCTCCACCAGTTGCCGGTTTTTGTGGTCCCAACCTAGAATTCTTGGCTTTAGGAGGAAGAGGAGTGATTTGCTTGTGCTTACTGACTAAAAGGAGTTTGAGTGTTGTTTGTGTGTGAGTTGGTTTTCCCTCCACACTTCTACTCTGCCCTTCCCTTCACGTCTGTTTGCTTGGCACTATCCGGTTGTTTGAGGTGGGTTCCAGTTTATTTTACCCCAGTCTCGTGTTTGCCCTTTCCTCACCTCTCCACTGTCCCTCTCCTCATTCCTCTTGTTTTGTACTTTGTTGTGCTGCGTGTCAGTTGTCCAAACACCTCCCGTCCTGTTTGTTTGTCTGCAGCTGCACCTTTATTTCTGTAGGGGTCACCACCCTAGAATCCCCAGTCCCTAGCTTTCTTGCAGCTCTTGCCCTGTCTGTCTGTCTGTCAGGTCTTCGTGCTAGAGAGCCAGGAGTCGTCGGGGCCAAGGTTAGCTTGGAGACAGCTGACCACCACCCGTAGGCAGGGCCTAGCTAGCCACCGTAGTGTCAGGGATAGTCTCCTTCCCCTGTCTCCTTAGTGGTGCTATCTGCAGCCTGGAATCTGTGTCTGGACTCTGACACGAACGTGACAGTAAAACCGGCCCAAAATACCCATCGGTCCGTTGTATCATGGCCTCCCTGGAAGATGTGGTGGCACAGATGCAGAGACTAACTATGAAGGTCGTCGAAATGGACAAGCGTATGGAAGCTATGCCTGTAGCCATTCCTCGGACAACGGACCCTAAGGTGGGCCTGCCGGAACCTTTTACCGGGGACCGGCAGGATTTTTTTCGTTTCGAAAATGCATGTAAATTGTATTTCAGGCTCAGGCCTCAGTCCTCTGGTGATGAATCACAGCAGGTTGGCATTATCATGTCTCTGCTTAGGGGGTCTCCACAGACGTGGGCATTCTCGTTGCCAGCCTCTGCTCCTTGCCTACAGTCTGTGGAGAAATTTTTCAGGGCTCTTGGTCTTTTATATGAGGACCCTGATCGGGAATCTACTGCTGAATCAATGCTGTGGTCCTTGCGTCAGGGAAAAAAAGACGCTGAGACCTACTGTGCGGAGTTCCGTAGGTGGGCAGCAGACACCACTTGGAACTCTTCAGCATTAAAAAGTTTTTTTTCTGACTGGGTTGAATGCTAAGATTAAGGATCTTATGGTCGCTTTCCCCAAGCCTAAATCTCTCGAGGATGCCATGCTGTCGGCGATAAGGGCTGACAGACGTCTCAGGGAGAGGCAGGCTGAGGATACTGACTGGCGCTTCAGGGCGTCTGAGCTTTCCCGCCCAGCTGAATTTTCTGATGAGCCCATGCAGCTGGGTGGTATGGTCAATCGCAATGGAGAGCGAGAGAGGCGTCGTCAGACTGGTCGGTGCTTCTACTGTGGAGAATTGGGCCACTTTATTGAATATTGTGAGAAACGTCCTAATCGCAGACCTGGTGGGGATGTAAAAAGGAGAAAATCTCCCTCTCCCAATGATATTTCTGTATCTAGTCCGGTTAGATTGGGGTTTATAAAATCGTCTGGGGTTCTTTTTCAGGCCAAATCTTCTCTGTACAGTAACAGGGAGGAGATTGATGTCCTTATTGATTGTGGTTCAGCGCTGAACCTTATTGACGCTAAGTTTGCGCAAGACAACTCTTTGAAGTTAAAGGAGTTGTCTCTTCCTATCCCAGTATCCGCAATTGACAATTCTCCATTGGGCCTTAATGCCATTACCCATTCTGTTGCTGATTTTGATTTATGTTTTAAACCTGATCATAAAGAAATGATTGAATTATTTGTTTTGCCTAATTTGCCGGCCAGTATTGTGTTGGGGCTTCCCTGGCTGAGGAAGCACAATCCTGTAATAGATTGGCCCAATAATGTTATTTTGTCCTGGGGCAAAGAATGTGTTAAAAGGTGTGGTGACGCCATGATTGCCACAATAACTGATTGTTCTTTACCTGCGGAAATATCTGATTTTCAGGATGTCTTTAGTGAATCTGAGTCTAAGACCTTACCGCCTCATCGGGAGTATGACTGTGCCATAGAATTTGTCCCGGGGGCGGCGATGCCCAAAAGTCGCCTCTTCAACCTGTCTATACCTGAACGTGAGGCATTAAAAGAATATTTAACCAAGAGTTTGGAGGCTGGTCATATCAGACCCTCGAAATCTCCCGTAGCGGTAGGGTTCTTCTTTGTAAAGAAAAAGGACGGAGGTCTACGTCCTTGTTTGGATTTTCGTGAGATCAATAAGATCACTGTGAGAAACCCTTATCCTTTGCCGTTGATACCGGACCTGTTTAATCAGATAGTGGGGGCCAAATGGTTCTCTAAGATTGACTTGAGAGGGGCCTATAATCTCCTGAGGATTAAAGAAGGTGATGAATGGAAAACTGCCTTTAATACCCCTGAGGGGCATTTTGAGAATCTTGTCATGCCGTTTGGTCTTACTAATGCTCCAGCTTTTTTCCAGAATTTCATTAATGATGTTTTAGGTCCGGTTCTAGGTAGGGGAGTTCTGGTTTATCTGGATGACATTTTGATTTACTCCAAGGATATTTCATCCCATTGGGCAAAAGTAAGAGAGGTCTTACAAATCCTTAGGGAAAATGCCTTATATGCTAAACCAGAGAAATGTTTATTTGCAGTTCAAGAATTGTCATTTTTGGGGTATATTTTATCATCTGAGGGTTTTAAGATGGACCCAGAGAAGGTTAAAGCTGTGTTGGAGTGGCCAAGGCCTGAGACCTTGAAAGCATTACAGAGGTTTCTGGGTTTTGCCAATTATTATAGGAAGTTCATCAAGAATTTCTCTGTGCTTGCTAAACCCATAACTGACTTGACTAAAAAGGGAGCCAATCTTAAGCAGTGGCCCTTGAAAGCAGTGGAGGCTTTTGAAGCTCTGAAAGTTAGGTTTAGCTCTGCTCCAGTGCTTATCCAACCAGATGAGGATCTGCCTTTTACGGTTGAGGTGGATGCTTCGTCTGTAGGAGTGGGTGCAGTATTGTCACAGGAGAAGGAGGGGCGACTGCATCCGTGTGCCTTCTTCTCAAAAAAGTTTTGCCCGGCAGAATCCAATTATGACATTGGCGATCGAGAGCTGTTAGCTATTAAACTGGCCTTACAGCACTGGCGTCATTTTTTGGAGGGTGCTAGACATCCAGTTAAGATTCTTACTGATCATAAAAATTTGGATGCTGCAAAACGTTTAAATGCCAGACAAGCTCGGTGGGCGCTTTTCTTCGCCCGTTTCAACTTTTCAGTGACCTATGTTCCCGGTACTAAGAACGTCAGGGCTGACGCTCTGTCAAGAAGTTTAACCCCCAGTCATGAATCCGACAAACCTGAATTTTTGCTGAAAAGGGGAGTTGTGTTGGCAGCCCTAGATACTCTATTGGAGGCTCAGATTTTGAAGGCTCAGGACAGGGCTCCTAGGGGGACCCCACGGGGTAAGTTGTTCGTACCAAAGGTCCTGCGGGGTCAGTTGTTACAGGAATGTCATGACTCCAGACTGGCAGGGCATCCAGGGGTGGCAGAAACTAAGAGACTAGTTACTAGGAATTTTTGGTGGCCAGGTTGTAGAGCGGAGGTGGCGGTACATGTGGCTAAATGTGCGGTCTGTGCCAGATCTAAAGCCTCTCATGCGCAGACAGCAGGGTTACTACATCCTTTGCCTATTCCTAGTAGTCCTTGGACACATTTGGCCATGGACTTCATTACGGACTTGCCACGATCTGAAGGTAACACGGTTATTTGGGTCATAGTTGACCGGTTTAGTAAGATGTGTCATCTGATTCCTTTTCCTAAGTTATCCTCAGCCAAAATTTTGGCAAAGGAATTTGTTAAAAATGTGGTACGTCTGCATGGAGTTCCGGAGGATATTGTCTCTGACAGGGGTTCTCAGTTTGTAGCTCGTTTCTGGAGGGCATTTTGTGGCAGACTGGGTATAAAATTGTCCTTCTCCTCCGGGTACCATCCTGAGTCCAACGGGCAGACTGAGAGAAAAAATCAAGATATTGAGCAGTTCCTTCGTTGTTTTGTCTCTGATAATCAGGATGATTGGGCAGATTTTTTACCTTTGGCCGAATTTGCTCTTAACAACCATGATTCCTCTGCGGCAGGCTGCTCTCCATTTTTCTGCTGTAATGGTAAACACCCTATTTTTGGGCCCTTTTCGGGAGCTAAGTCTCTGGTGCCAGAGGAGGAGTCCTTCTCTCTTAAGATGGAGGATGTTTGGGTCAGGGTAAAGAGAAATCTGGTGTCTTGTTCACGGAGAAATAAAATGGTGGCGGACAAGAAAAGGAGAAAAGTTGATTTTGTGGTGGGTGACCGGGTGTGGCTACTAGCCAAAAACTTGAAATTGAAGGTCCCCTCTAAGAAGTTGGGTCCTAAGTTTGTGGGTCCTTTTTCTGTGACAGAACTTATTAATGAAGTTTCGGTCAGGTTAGACATTCCCCCTTCATGGAAAATAAACTCTGTGTTCCATGTCTCTCTGTTAAAAAAGGTGAGTTCGGTGGAGACTGCACCTACAGTTGTGCCTCCCCTGGACTCAGACGGAGAGTATGAGGTCTCCCGGATTGTGGATTCCAGATTTTTGAGGGGAACCCTTCAGTATTTGGTGGCTTGGAAAGGGTATGGTGTGGAGGACAACTCATGGGTTCGGGCTTCTGAGGTGTCTGCGCCCAGACTGGTGGCTGCCTTCCACCGGAGATATCCAGATAGGGCTCGGCCCAGGAATCCGGGGGATTCCCGTTGAAGGGGGGGGTACTGTCATGACCTGATTGTTTGTTGGTGTACTGTTCTGTCGGGGATTTGATCTGGGCTTCTGTGATCGGCTGCTGGGTTCCCTACCATTGAGCCATCAGTGTGCACATAGTGTTCTGGACTTCTGAACATACTTGAGGTTATACGAGTCTAACCTCAGGTGTTATGGGTCGCCATCATCCTATGGGAGGATCTGGGGGCCTTTATTAGGAAGAGGGCTGGCTCCACCAGTTGCCGGTTTTTGTGGTCCCAACCTAGAATTCTTGGCCTTAGGAGGAAGAGGAGTGATTTGCTTGTGCTTACTGACTAAAAGGAGTTTGAGTGTTGTTTGTGTGTGAGTTGGTTTTCCCTCCACACTTCTACTCTGCCCTTCCCTTCACGTCTGTTTGCTTGGCACTATCCGGTTGTTTGAGGTGGGTTCCAGTTTATTTTACCCCAGTCTCGTGTTTGCCCTTTCCTCACCTCTCCACTGTCCCTCTCCTCATTCCTCTTGTTTTGTACTTTGTTGTGCTGCGTGTCAGTTGTCCAACACCTCCCGTCCTGTTTGTTTGTCTGCAGCTGCACCTTTATTTCAGTAGGGGTCACCACCCTAGAATCCCCAGTCCCTAGCTTTCTTGCAGCTCTTGCCCTGTCTGTCTGTCAGGTCTTCGTGCTAGAGAGCCAGGAGTCGTCGGGGCCAAGGTTAGCTTGGAGACAGCTGACCACCACCCGTAGGCAGGGCCTAGCTAGCCACCGTAGTGCCAGGGATAGTCTCCTTAGTGGTGCTATCTGCAGCCTGCAATCTGTGTCTGGACTCTGACACGAACGTGACACACAGGTCTTTGTGTGATAGCCCGTCCACCATTGTTACTTGGGGTCTGGTGAGTGGATTGTGGTTCATGGAAAAAAAATAAGATATCTCCTGAAAATAAGCCCTAACCCATCTTTCAGAGCAAAACATAATATAAGGCCCTATCTTATTTTTGGAGAAACACAGTATTTAAGGATAAAAATTATGGGACATCCAGGTTATGTTTTACATAAAAAAAATAGAAAGCCGTACCCGAACCACCAACACCAGAATGGCAACAAGATTGTGAAGAGGCGCTTAGTGGGCTACAAAGTATCATCCATTGGTGTGTTCCCATTTTCTTGCATTTCCTGTTCACACTGTGCTCATAATACCGTTGTTAATATCCATTGCTGACTTCCATCATAGGATGACAGCAATGGATATAGACTATTTCTGTGTCTATTCCCATTGACCCTAATGTAACCAAGATGACGGATGCTATCTTCCATGGTGTTTGTTTACTTTTGTAACTAAAGATAGTCGTGCATGTACCATGGTCAATTGGCGATAAATGTGCAGGCCAAGCCTAGGATGTATTGCAGTCTGGGAGAAATATTTGTTGGAAACCCTTACTGCAAATGGGTGACCATTTTCCTGCTGAAAAAATACTAGTTGGAAGCCCTACTATAAGAGGTAACATGTGCAGGATGTCCTGCAGATACAGCAGGCCAGATTTCTTGTTCATGACAACATTGAAAACAAAAGTAAGGTAGGCTGTCAATGGCAGGACCTGTAATAGGTGCAGTGGTACCAACCTTGCCTTTACCAAGTTTCTGTAAATGGTTTGTATAGAGACAGGGGTGTGTAATGAAGAAACTTGTGTCTAGTTGGTAGGCAACTTAACTGTGAGAGCTTCTATTGGTCGGCAGATCAAATGATCCTCTCTACTGGAGGTCTGCACCATCAAGAAGCTATTTGCCATGTATGTTCCTTCCCATAAGCAATTCTTCCACAACCAAAATACGGGTAGCTGTGACTGGACGCTAGTGCACCGTATCGGCATCCAGTCGTGCACTCCGCTCCAGATTAGGCCCAAATGAATGGGCCTAGTCGGGAGGGAGTGTCTTCAGGCGGATGTCACAAGGCGACCCTACCTGAAAGAATGAGCATGTCACTTCTTTTTTCCGGGAGCCGGAACAATTGGCTTCCGGAAAAAAAGAACTGACCGGCTTGATTTCAGTGGGAGCCGTCTTTTTGGTCAGGATTTTGAGGCGGATACGGCTGTGAACTTACCCTAACAGCTATGCCTAGACCAGGGGTCTCAAACTCGCGGGCCGCATGCGGCCCCCCGAACAATTTTGTGCGGCCCGCACAAGCCTAGGGACGCCGGATCCAAGTTGAATCCGAACGTTTCACCATTTTGCCCACAGGCAGTTCTATATACTGAGTTCAGCACACTGTCGGCTTTCCCGATGTGGGCCCAGTGTGAAGAGCTTACGGTCTGGTACCGTAGCTCTTCTATGGTCAGAATGGCGTTTCTGACACTCAGTCAGAGACGTCCTTCTTCACAGCACAGCCAATCGCGCTGTGCTGTGAGAGCCGGGAGGAACGCCCCCTCCCTCTGCTCGCAGTACTCGTCCATAGACGAGCATTATCAGGGAGGGAGGGGGGCGTTCCTCCCGGCTCTCACAGCACAGCGCGATTGGCTGTGCTGTGAAGAAGGACGTCTCTGACTGTCAGACGCTCTTCTGACCATAGAAGAGCTACGGTACCGGACCGTAAGCTCTTCACACTGGGCCCACATCGGGAAAGCCGACAGTGCGCTGAACTCAGCGCACTGTCAGCTTTCCGGCAGTATATAGAACTGCCTGTGGGCAAAATGGTGGAAGGTCCTCTTTAAACATTGAGGTGGAATGAAGGGGCTCATGACACTGGGGGCAGATGAAGGGAGGGGGGAGAACGGCATGACACTGGGGCAGAAATGGAGGGACATGAATCTGGGGGCAGAGATGGGGGGGGACATGAAACTGGGGGCAGAGATGGGGGGGACATGAATCTGGGGGCAGAGATGGGGGGACATGAATCTGGGGGCAGATGAAGGGTGTATATGTAACTGGGGGAAAGATGGAGGGGACATATAGTTTACGGGTGACTGTAGGAGGATTATACAGTGTGGGGGCACATGAAAAATGAATGGGCGGAGTCAACATAAAAGTGGGTGGAGCTAAATTTGCCGCGGTGCGGCCCGCCGACTGGCTGGGTTCTTGCTCTGCGGCCCACATGCTGAGTTGAGTTTGAGACCCCTGGCCTAGACATTGGACAATGAATTGAAACAACCATCGTGCTTCTATCAGTCCAGTGATGCGCCCCTTTTTAAAGCATGTCAACTTGGCAGAATGTCTTTATGTGTGTCATTGTGGCATCTAGCAGTCAGCAATCTGTCATCAAGAGGTACACTACCCAAAAGCAACCTCTAAGAGCCTTTTTATATGGCAGTGGGAAAATCACTTGTATGCCTTCTTCTGGCAAGACCCAGTGTCTAATCAAACCACACACACGCTGTATGAGTACAGTATCTCATATCTGTAGTGTAGCGGCTACATACTGTATAACTGTAACAGGATTGAATCAGTTCTTATGGGACTGTGATCTCCTGCGCAGGCTGCTCCTACAGTGCACAGTGTACGCTCTCGGTCTCCGGAGTGCTTGTTAGCTTTAAGCTTTATGGTCTTTGTGCACAATATGCTTGTCCTGACTTCCGCTCCTGGAATAGTTAAACCCAAACATTCTCATCAGTCTGAGGAGGGCAATAACATGTGACAGACTTATGAGCAGTTTATGGCCCTAGTTTAACTGGACAAAAAGCAGTACAGAAACATCATTTATTTTCTGGGATTGAAGCAGGTGTCATTCTTATGCTGGAAGCTATTTCTAACAGGTTCCTTCTGTAGACATTGTGAAGCAGAGCCCCATGGCATAGTATAGACTGGTCGCTGCACAAGACCACCTCATTGAGTTTAGAAACATATAGAAAAACAAAAACATTAACCAAAAAAATAATCAATTTTAATGTAATGTATAGTTATTTTAAGAAATGTCATACTTTAGTTCAGATTTTTGTAAGGAAAAATCCAGTATGTATTTGTTGAGGGTTACAATCATGAGTTAAAAAATATGACTGGACCTTGCGGGGCAGCATCCTATCTGATCTGTATATATGGATGTATACATTGTTCTTGTTCAACTGTAGTACATAGAAAATGACTTTTTCCTGTTGTATATGTTGTTTTTATTGCTTAGACTAAATAAAATGAATTAATCATATGAAACTTGTTTGACGTGTCATGGTGCTGCATACGGATTAGGCCACTTCTTGCAGAATCCATGGCAACAAAGTAAAATGTCATTATTTTTTTGAGATGAGGGTATCAAATATGGGAATAAAAGTTTGCAAACGTATCAACCCACACATAGGTTAAGGTCAATTGACCTATCTATCAAACAGTGGTTTTTATTTTTTTCTTACGATATGCAAATTAGCTCTATGGCACAACAAGAGCACTGTCATTTACCTCTTTGGAGCAACGGCAACACCCTCATTGCTCGAAAGGGACCATGGTCCATTTTCATATTGATTAAAAATGCGATATCTCGGCACTGGAGACAGCGGTTCACAAGGGGAAAATACTGCTTTATTCAGGTGACCCGTAGGGGGCATTCACAATGGGAGGCTTTTTATCTCATTGATTTCAATGGGTTCCGCGTGGAAAATGGAACCCATTGAAGTCAATGGGAGTCTTTTTTTTTTTTAGCGCTGATTCTGCTGCGAGTTATCATGCCAGAATCAGCGCTAACTTCCTCCGTGTAAATGCTTCCTAACCTAGCTATATGCAGGGCTGGGTTCTGGTGACAGACTCCTGAATAATCGCAGCTGTTCTGGATTTCTCTGTTTTGTTCTATTACCATTTACATTCACATATAATAATACTCTTGGTGTCATTTTGTTTTTTAGAATAAATAATAATAATAAAACCCTTTGTGAAACTCATTGAAATGCAAATGGAATTTGATAGGACAGGACAGTGTTCCTGCTAGACTGTTCAGTCCTCAGTTTCAGTTTCCAGACATTTCACCTACTTTTCACCAGGAAAAGAGAGTTCATGGGTCTCCAGATTAAGTGGCAGTAAAAGTGTGACAGTCATAAATTAGAGTGGCAAAAATAATGTGTGTGTTATGACACATGATCAAGTGCACTGTGCTCTGTGCTCTTGTTCATTCCTGTATTACGGCTACCTATTAGTTACCAAGTTTCTTTCTAATTCACATGTAATTATAATTCCAGCTCATAGACGCTCATTCACTGCTAGGGATGTGTGAGATACAACCACTCGTTCAAAACCTTGTAAAAATAAATTCTTCTAAGTCGCATGATTCTGTTACAGAAAAAGATACAATTGCAAGCAGTTGATCAAAAACTCATCAGGTATTCTATAAAAACTGCGACCATGTGAATCACAAGATCAAGGTAACTGAGCATTCGAAGCTTAAAGAAACACAAAGTCCGTGTTTCTTAAACTGAGTCCTATGGTAACTGGCCAGGTGTATCACAACCTCATTACTGTGTGATCTGTCACCTAAATATGTTGTATTCTTTACTAGTAGCTGAAAAGACAAAAAATGTGAATGCAGTAGAACCAAAGTCCTGTTCTTATGGAAAGATGGCTTACCTACCTCCCCTTGCCCACTCTCACAGGGACTGACAGTCCAGCAATCACTACTTACAGGGGTGGGATAGTGCGACCATCACATTTGCAGTTGAATTATAACTGTGAATCAGCTGGATTCTTTACAGCAAAAGATCACCATATTTGTTACAGTGGCACATGCTCTTCGATGGATTTGGCATCTTGATAGATATGTTAAAGAGGATCTTTCATGTCCTCGGGCAAATGCAGTTTTATATACCACTAGAAAGCTGACAGTGTGCTGAATTCAGCGCACTGTCTGCTCTCAGGTTATGTGTCTGGGGGCAAGAGATATCGATGCCATTACCGATGTCTCTTCACTGTCAGAAGGGCGTTCCTGACAGTCTAGCTGGGCTGTGAGGAACTCCTCCCCTGACTGTACTGTCAGCTTAGCGTCATGGCTGGGCGGTAAGGAACGCTCCATCTGACAGTACAGGGCTATGGATGAGTACTGTTAGGGAAGCATTCATCACAGACCAACTAGACTGTCAGGAACGCCCTTCTGACCGTGAAGAGATATCAGTAACGGCACCGATATCTCCAGTCCCGGGGCACATAATGGGAAAGCCGATAATATGCTGAATTCAGTGCACTGTTGGCTTCTTAGTAGTATATAAAACAAGATACCTCATATAATTAAAAAAAAAAAAAGTCTCATATACCAAACCAAAAAAATTGAGACAACAACAAAATACTTACAAAAATAATTTATTAAGCATCAATCAATACAAAAACATATATAACACAGAAACAACAAAAGGAGGTGTATCACACAGTGGCAAACAAATACCAGAGCCCTCTCACTGAAGAAAGAGAGCAGAGGATCCCCCCAGGTGATTCCACAATATACAGTCCTATGAAAAAGTTTGGGCACCCCTATTAATCTTAATCATTTTTAGTTCTAAATATTTTGGTGTTTATAACAGCCATTTCAGTTTGATATATCTAATAACTGATGGACACAGTAATATTTCAGGATTGAAATGAGGTTTATTGTACTAACAGAAAATGCGCAATATGCATTAAACCAAAATTTGACCGGTGCAAAAATATGGGCACCTCAACAGAAAAGTGACATTAATATTTAGTACATCCTCCTTTTGCAAAGATAACAGCCTCTAGTCGCTTCCTGTAGCTTTTAATCAGTTCCTGGATCCTGGATGAAGGTATTTTGGACCATTTCTTTCTACAAAACAATTCAAGTTCAGTTAAGTTTGATGGTCGCCGAACATGGACAGCCCGCTCTCAAATGATCTGAAAACAAAGATTGTTCAACATAGTTGTTCAGGGGAAGGATACAAAACGTTGTCTCAGAGATTTAACCTGTCAGTTTCCACTGTGAGGAACATAGTAAGGAAATGGAAGACCACAGGGACAGTTCTTGTTAAGCCCAGAAGTGGCAGGCCAAGAAAAATATCAGAAAGGCAGAGAAGAAGAATGGTGAGAACAGTCAAGGACAATCCACAGACCACCTCCAAAGAGCTGCAGCATCATCTTGCTGCAGATGGTGTCACTGTGCATCGGTCAACTATACCGCGCACTTTGCACAAATAGAAGCTGTATGGGAGAGTGATGAGAAAGAAGCCGTTTCTGCACGTACGCCACAAATAGAGTTGCCTGAGGTATGAAAAAGCACATTTGGACAAGGCAGCTTCATTTTGGAAACAAAAATTGAGTTGTTTGGTTATAAAAAAAGGCGTTATGCATGGCGTCCAAAAAGAAACAGCATTCCAAGAAAAACACATGCTACCCATTGTAAAATTTGGTGGAGGTTCCATCATGCTTTGGGGCTGTGTGGCCAATGCCGGCATCGGGAATCTTGTTAAAGTTGAGAGTCGCATGGATTCCACTCAGTATCAGCAGATTCTTGAGAATAATGTTCAAGAATCAGTGACGAAGTTGAAGTTACGCCGGGGATGGATATTTCAGCAAGACAATGATCCAAAACACCGCTCCAAATCCTCAGGCATTCATGCAGAGGAACAATTACAATGTTCTGGAATGGCCATCCCAGTCCCCAGACCTGAATATCATTGAACATCTGTGGGATGATTTGAAGCGGGCTGTCCATGCTCGGCGACCATCTAACTTAACTGAACTTGAATTGTTTGTCCAAAATACCTTTATCCAGGATCAAGGAAATGATTAAAAGCTACAGGAAGCGACTAGAGGCTGTTATCTTTGCAAAAGGAGGATCTACTAAATATTAATGTCACTTTTCTGTTGAGGTGCCCATACTTTTGCACCGGTCAAATTTTGGTTTAATGCATATTGCGCATTTTCTGTTAGTACAATAAACCTCATTTCAATCCTGAAATATTACTGTCCATCAGTTATTAGGTATATCAAACTGAAATGGCTGTTGCAAATACCAAAATATTTAGAACTAAAAATGATTAAGATTAATAGGGGTGCCCAAACTTTTTCATAGGACTGTAAATAGGGAAGTACCAAACAAAAACCAAAAATACATAAACAATAATGAGTATAATAAAGCATAAATATCAGTATAAATTTAGTAGTACGTACCCACAGACATGTTGAAATATGAATGGTCACCAAAAATTGGGGGGGGGGGGGGACCACCGCACACTAGGAGTTAGACTAGAGTCAGAACGCCTGACGCACGTTTTGCCTAGATGGCTTCACCTCCTGATGAAGCCATCTAGGCAAAACGTGCGTCAGGCATTCTGACTCTAGTCTCACTCCTAATGTGCAGTGTCCCCCCCCCCCCCCCCCCCATTTTTTGGTGACCATATTTCAACATGTCTGTGGGTATGTACTACTAAATTTATACTGATATTTATGCTTTATTATACTTATTATTTTTGATGTATTTTTGGTTTTTGTTTGGTACTTCCCTGTTTATATTGTGGAATCACCTGGGGGATCCCCAGTTATGTAAGCAGCCATTTTCTTGTGGCTTGTGGGCATGCGCAGTCGGCACTGTCCGAGGCCTAGAACATTGAAACCCAGGACGGAAGAAGACACAGGGAGCAGCCATTCCAGAAGAAGACAGAGGCGTCGCTGGAGATTTCTCTCGCAGGATTGGGTATGCCCCCAGTGCTGTTTGAGTCCTGGGGACTGCCCCCAGTGCTGCAAGAGAACTCATTTGCATACCAAAGAAAACCGGGATTTCACCCGAACGGTGGTACGGTGAAGACATCTAAGGGTAGAGGAAGAATAGCCTTTCTTAAGGCTATTCCTACGTGTTAGGGACAAAAAATGTCATTTTAATAATAGAATCCCTTTAAGGGGTTATCTTGCCCCAAATTGATTTTTCACATTGATAACATATCCTCAAGATAAGTTATCAGTGTGTAAACAAGAAAGCTATAGCAGTGAACAGGGAGTATGAGTAGGATCTGCTATTCAAGGTAATAGGACCAGTTCAGTAGCCCACTGCTATAGCTTCCGGTGCCCAGAAGCTGCAAGAACAGCTGATCTATGCAAGGTCTTGGTGTCAGACCTCCACAGATGAAATACTGATCACGTATCTTGTGGCTAGGTCATCATGTATGAAAAATTAATTTGAGGCGGAAAATCCCCTTTAAATGTATGACTATTGTTGTTTGTTGTTGTTTTTAGACCAGTGCTTCCCAAACTTTCTGACCCATTCAGAGTCCTGCCATCCTACTGTTTCTTGCCTCTTTTTTCCTGTATTCTTTCTCTATTTTCCTGTCTCCTATCACATGACCATGGACTGTCCATCACATGACCATAGACTATCTATCACATGGACTGCTTTTTTCCACTGATAGTAAACAATACCATTTATTTGCTGAAACTGGGCAACCCCTTTAACCCCTTAAGGACCAGGCCATTTTTTTGGTTTCGCATTTTCGTTTTTCCCTCCTCACATTTCAAGAGCCATAACTTTTTCATTTTTCAGTTCAGAGTCACATGATAGCTTATTGTTTGCGGGACAAATTGTACTTTGTAATGGCACCATTCAATATGCTGTGCAATGTACTGGGAAGCTGGAAAAAAATTCAGAATGAGGCATAATTGGAGAAAAAATGCATTTGCGCCATTTTCTTATGGGTTTAATTTTTACAGCGTTCACTGTTTGGTACAAATGACATGTTACCTGTGTTCTACGTGTCAGTACAAACGCGGTGATACCAAATTTATATAGTATTTGAAATTTTTTGATACTTTTAAAAAAAATGATAAACTTTGCAAAATAGAAAAAAAAAATTGTGTCATCATGTTCTAACACCTGTAACTTTTTCATATTTCCATGTATGGAGCTGGTTGTGGTGTCTTTTTATGCGGGACAAGATGACGTTTCTATTGATACCATTTGGGGAAAGATCCGATGGTTTGATCACTTTTTATTCAATTTTTTATAGGAGGCAAAGTGTTGAAAAAAACGCTTTTTGGCTGTTTTTATTTTTTTTTGCCGCTACGCCGTTCGCAGTACGGGATAAATGTTTTAATATTCTAATAGTTCGGGCATTTTGGAGCGCAGGGATACCTAATATGTTTATGTTTAATGTTCTTTAATTACTTTTATAGCTGATCTAGGGAAAGGGGGTTGATTTGAACTTTTATATTTTTTTTTATTTTTTTAATACTTTTAAAAACTTTTTTTTTTTTCTTCTGTTACATTTATGATCAGACCCCTTAGATACCTTGAAACCTAGGGAGTCTGATCGCTCATACTATTCACTGCAATACTACAGTACTGCAGTGAATAGCAGAATCCCAGCACTTCTATTAGAGGCTGCCTCTGGCATCGTCTAATAGATCTCATGCAGAGACAAGCCTGGAAGCCTTCAATAGGCTTCCGGCTGTCATAGCAACCGATCACCGCCCTCATGTGACGTTCAGGAGGGCGGCGATCGGGGAAACATGGCGGCGCCCATGCCGCCGGCGCCGTTTACACACCGGTCACGTTTGACCGCAGTGTGTAAAGGGTTAACAGCAGCGATCGGCTCGGGCACCGACCGCTGCTGTTAGTGGCAGGTCCTGGTTGTATTATACAGCCGGCATCTGCCGTGTATGGAGCGAGCTCAGCGTGTGAGCTCGCTCCATACATCCCCATGCGACCCATGACGTACAGTTACGTCAAGGGTCGCTAAGGGGTTAAGCAGGTATCATTTTAATTTTATTTGGGATTCCAAGTTTGTTTTTTTTTCTTTCTGTTAGCATGGGTTTTTTGGGGGGAGTTGGAAACCCCTGCAGAAACCATTATACAATCTACAAGATTTATATATAGCTGTTGATGTCATTCCGAAATGTTTCTGGTTCTCAGATTCTCAAACTTGAAGATATTTACTAAAACATGCAATTCATTTTTTCTGTATTTTTCTTTTTAATTTTAATGTTTCCCTACGATTACCAAGAATTAAAAAGGGATTTACCAGGACTTTCCAGTACAGAAATATAAACCACCTTACAAAAGTGTACAAAGTTGTTTCGCTGTGCCACAATGTGTTTTTGGCAAGGGTCCATTCACACGGAGGAAAATAGCACTTTATTTGGCGCTGAATTTTCCACACTGAAAAAAACGCTTCCCATTGAATTCAATGGATTCTGCTAGCTTTTTTTCCACTAGCGGAATATTCTGCTAGCGGAAAATTCCACTAGTGGAAAAAAAAAGCTAGTGGCACCCATTGAAATCAATGGGAGGCTTTTTTTTCAGCACTGAAGATTCAGCGCTAAATAAAGCACCATTTTCCTCCATATGAATGAACACTAAAGTAGGAGTCAGTCATAAAGGTCTAATTTTTGGTGGAGACAGAGTTGGGGTCAGAATAAAGTTACCAACTCTGACTCCAGCTTCAAAATAAAATTATTACATACGGTATATACATATAGTATTAAGGGCTATAGAGAGGTTTAGTATTCAAAATACCTATCTATTTGTTGTTACTCAGCTTTCCAAAGCCACTGAAAGATAAACATATATAATTTTTCAGGGATATAAGAAAGAGGGGAATTAGACATATGTGCCATTATCCCTGGGTAGCTGTACTGGGTTGTACTGATGTCACTGTGAGTTGGTGAAGTACTGCCTGGTGTCACTGTGTGTAAGCTACTGCGGGCTCCGTTACTGCTGGTACTAATGGTACTGCTGTTCATATCTATTTCATACTTGGGGAAATCAGTTACTTGGGGGATTCCTTCCAACAAAAATTGTGCAGCCCAAACCCTGTCCACTCCCCCTTAACCCTTTCCCAACATCTGCCATAATAGTACGGCAGATGCCGGGTCTTTAAAGATGGTGGCAGCTCTGCTGCTGCGTGGCCTCCCTAGCAGCGGTAGAAAGCTTATGAAGGATCCCAGGCTTGTCATTTCATTATAGCTAATGAGGCTGGTCTATGACCAGATAAGCCCTTTAATATTATTGACTGCTCTTTGACCATTTGAAGGATCAGATATGGATGACAATGGATTGGAGGAACAGCAGTAACCCTGTTTTACATAATTCTGCATTGTGCAGCTGTTCTGAAAAGTGCAATTTTATTCTTAATCACTTGAAATTGTTTCCCAGAAGACATGAAATAAAATAAATGTGGGGCACGATCTGGTCTGGTTTAAACCAAGACTTTTTTTGTTTCAGATTATGACTAAAATTGGTTCCAAAACTAGGAAGAGAATCTTTTTACAGCTGGTAATGTACAGGGGGCTTTCTAAGTTTATAATAGTTTGACTACAGGGACAGCCCGTTCTGCTTATATTCACACATACATGTGGACAGGTAAGCATAAAGTGTCATACTACAATAGTTACAGGAATTTATCAGGGGAATTTTTAGAGCTAGCTTTGCTGGCGAACGTATTGGCTTAAAGGGGTTATCCAGCTTCCAAAAATTATCTACATATACATCCCCAACAGTGCTAAATACTCACTATTCCCATGTGCAGCCTTTGCTTGACTTTATTTTCATCGCTGCTCCTGTTAGTAGGGGATTGTAGGGTTATAGGTTGGACTTGATGGACTGATGTCTTCATCCAACCTCATCTACTATGTAACTATAATTACATGCAGTGAATCTGTTGAGAATCTACATTTCCCATGATTCCTCTGTCTGCTCTTACTCTTTTTGCAATCTTCCCTTCTCCAATCTCCCCTGCAATGAAATCACAGGTAACAAATCACTCCCACATCCAATGTTACATGCTGCTGGGATGTTTCTTGATCCTTGAATTGATCACAGGGACATGGCAAGAATATGCAAATCTGACTTCCATAATGTAATTAGGAAGCCAGTGCCTCAAGGATGCACACCAATAGAGGGCGCTGACTGAGAATGTGCAAGTCTATCTTCCATGATGTAATTAGGAAGACAGAGTCTCAGTCAAGCAAACCAATAGAGGGCGCTCCCTTTAACATCATGCCGACCTTCTCAGAGGCCTTTGTTTGCAATGATGCTGGGATTATACCAGGTACAGTCTTCTCAGCCAAGGACAGCTGTTTCGATGTGTTGCATCTCATCAGCTTGGCGCAGAGACTACTGACCTGGCAGAGGTGAGAGGCTTAAACAGGGTTGCGGGGATATCATCACTCCATAGGGAGAGAACCACCATTTAGGTATGTGGAGTCTTATTAAGTCATGAGTGCTCCTAATTACATCATGGAAGTCAGATTTGCATATTCTTCCCATGTTCCTTTGCACAGTGGAGCGCTCATGGCTTAATAAGCTGATGAGATGCAATACATCGAAACAGCTGTCCTTGGCTGAGAAGACTGTGCCTGGTATAATCCCAACATCATTGCAAACAAAGGCCTCTGAGAAGGTCGGCATGATGTTAAAGGGAGCACCCTCTAATGGTTTTGTAAGGATTGGAGTCAGGGTCAGGCAGTGCAAAGTGACACAGCTGGAAAGCGACACTGTGCAACTAATGACAAAAGGGGTCGCAGGCCCTGCAGCTATAACTATGCTGTAATATCTGAGATGAGGCAGACCAATGCACTTCCTAATTGAAGTGCGCCTACCACGACTCCTTACGCTTCTGTCCCGGCGGCTAGGATAAGGGGAGAGGAGGCCCTGAAAGTCCTAGGGACTGGAGTCACGGGGCCACACCTAAACAGAAAGCAGTGTCAATGCAATGAAAAACAAAAGACTAAACTGCATGGAACCAGGGAGGACCACAAGTCCCAGCAAGACACAGAAGAGAAGGCGAGGTCAGACGAGCAAGAGGTCAAGCCAGGAGATATAATAAAAGGTACCAAATCAAAAGACAAGGGATAGTCAAAAATACAACCCGGGTCTAAAAACCAAGAAACATATGGAAAACAGACAGGGAAACAGACTGAGCAGGGGGACCAGGAAACACAAAGTGAATGGCTGGCAAGGATCCATGCCTGGGTGGGGATTAAATAGCAGCAGAGAACATACCTGATGGCTAATGGCATGGAGACTGAAGGCAAGGAAAAGATTAACCCTTAATGACCTAAGCACACCCAATAGAACTCCTAACACGTCTCCCAGGGAGACGCCGCGCAGCAAGGAGACCGCGGCGACTCCGTATCCTGACAGGTTTGCTTGACTGAGACTCTGTCTTCCTAATTACATCATGGAAGATAGACTTGCACATTCTCGGTCAGCGCCCTCTATTGGTGTGTATACTTGAGGCACTGGCTTCCTAATTACATCATGGAAGTCAGATTTGCATATTCTTCTGTGCATTCATGAGGCTAATACTTCCATTTTGAGTTGTTCCTCCAAGTTCTACACCACCCCTTACTGGAGTGAGATTGTGACAATTTTTGTGACTTTTTAAAAAGTTGTATTTGATAAATCACAGACCAAGCAGGTTAAACACAACCATTGCAAAAGGGGAGCAAGTTGGTACATCTTCATGGCGAAAAAGTCACGAACACTCTACTTTGCACCTTTTTTATGCCGGAATTCTGGTGTGTAGGGCTTGGAAATTACCCCCAATGTATTTCTTCTGATGATAATTTAATAATTTTCCAATATTTTATATGGTGTAGGAAAATAATCCTCAGAATTACATTAATCTTTTTAAAGTTCAGTGACTGCCTTTGTCACTTTCAGTCTTGTAAATTTTTTTAGTAATATGTTCATGTTTTCCCTGCCATAAGGAAGGCTGCATGGGTAATATTTTAAGACCCCGTTCACACAGGGCAAGAGGGGGCAGATTTTAGCGCGGAATCCACGTCATATTCCACCCCCTCACAATAGTGGTCTATGTAGACCGCTAGCGTTCTTTTTTCTGAATCAGCCGCGGTGTCCGCCTCACGACAGCACCCTCCAGACTAGGCTCATCCATTTGGGCCTAATCCGGAGCGGAAAGCCGCAACGGAATATGACAAACGGAATCCCCGTGTGAACGCAGCCTAAGGAGTTTTCTAGCAAAGAAAGCAGTGGCAAATCACTAGGATATTCCATTACTCATTAGCAGTTCCTTGGTCAACAAGTGGCCGGGAGTGTTGCTCTGCAGAACTGCAAAAGGAACGGTTTCTCCAACTCATTAGGGGCCCTGAAAGTCACAACCCCACTAATCATGATATTTTGGTACAATATAGTAATATGCCATAACATCAAGTGATGGCAATAAGTCTGCTTTTTTATATATGTAGTAGAGTTCAATACTTGAGAAAACATTCAATCAGTGTAATATCCTTGTCCATTCAGACTTGATAGAGCATGGTACGGCGCAGGAGGTGTGTCCAATTACGGTCCCCTGCTTCTGGGCCTCTTGTATTCTGTTTTAGCACAGCTGAGAGTTTGTTTCAGTGTATCAGTCTAGCCAGTACTCCCTGAGTTCTCTTTGGTTCGCTAAAAGTTAACAATAGTTGCTCTATGATTGACATACCTTCCAATCTGAGGTGGATACCGGGGTTGCCATATACAGCCCATTAGTCCACACATGGGTGCTTGCTATTAGCCTCTTTAGAGCATGCTAGCGTATTAATTTTTCTCTGATATTCTGTATTCTGACCTTTGCTTTGATCTTGTGACTATTCGGGCCCCTTCACACGGTTTAAGCGCTCGGCTCATTCTGAGCCGTACACGCGAGCGCTTCTAAACACTTCCCATTCACTTCAACATCAGTCAGGGTCAGATGATCCGACATACACAACCATATTATGAGGACCTACTGTAGTTCCTGCAATATCTAGGAAAAGAACCAATGCAGACGGCACATGGCTTGCCACATGTACCAAACTGGTGATACTCAACATCCCTACCGTCATACTTAGTGTGGCAGTGACTGGGAGGAGAGGGTTGCATTGTTGAAACCCATATTAAATATATTCTTCATTACATACACTTAATGGCTACTTTATTAGAGACAATCATCTAGTGGTACATTGGATTTCCTTTGGCCTTCAGACCGGCTGTGTTGTATTGTGGCACACGCAGATATCACCCATAGCTGTCAGGGGACACAACGCCTTTGCTCCTCTTCCACCAGCCTGCTATTTGGTAATACTTGACAAAAAGAGTTCATTGATTCATGCTGCGTACACCGTTATGATAGAACAACATAGTGCAACAAAAATCTGGATTCATCTGACAAGGCTATGTCTTTGCACTGCTCATTGATCTCATTTTGGCGCTCTTTGCTTAGTGGAGTCTTGCCTTTTTTTCTTTTTATACAGTAAATAGTTCTTGAACTGTGTCTGCTAGTATATTTCAGGCGTGCTAAGGAAAGATGAGTTGTGCGATTGGACACATTAGCTGGAGCACCAGTGTTATATTTGGCGGACGGTGACAGTGTGCTGCCAGTTCATCAGAATGATTCCTCTTATGACCCCTTTCGTCAATGAGTTGTTTATATCCCCAGGATTCCCTTTTACTAGATGTATTTCCTCGATCACACCATTCTCAGTACACTCTCCACATCATTACACATGAAAACCCTGCAAAGGTTGCAGTTTCTGAAATCCCAGCCCTGGCTAGTCTAGCCCTGATTGACCATGCTTGCTCAGGTTACATGAGTTTCTAATTCTAATGTGAAATCACACTAAACTTTCTCTTTTGATTTTATGCTGCAGTTAAGGGTCATGTGTCTAACTTTCATATAAAGAAGCCTCAATCATGAACAGGTATGCAAACTACTAAAACTTTTTAGAAAAGGTAACCCTGATATATGGCCTTGGAATCACTGTACTTTTCATATATTATTATAAGGCATCCCATTGATTTCACTTTAAGGGAACCATTCTGGGTGATTTGGGACACTAAACCACCCACTAGTCCTTACGGACTCAGTAGCCTTGTTGTAAAGCTGTCCATGCCAGTACTGTATAAAAAAAAAACAAAAAAAGAACTGCTTAGTTCCTGCGCAGTGGTTCAGTGAAGTTAGGAAAGTCTGAATCGGCTTCATTGCACATGTACCCGAGACCTGACGCATGCACAATGTTGCTGAGATGTGCCTCTAAGTTTGACTAAACCATAGTGCAGGTGCCTGGAGTACAAACCTTAAGTATGAGGGTCCATTCACACGGAGGAAAATGGTGAGGAATTTGGTGTGGAATTTCAGCGCTGCAAAAAAAGCCTCCCATTGAATTCAGTGGGTTCCTTTTTCCGCTAATGCACCCTAAAAAATTTTTTCTTCAATACTGGTAAAGACAGCTTTACACTATGGGACACAAAGATCAGGTATATAAGGACCTATGGATGGTTTAGTGCCACAAATCACTCTGGCAGGTTCCATTTAACTCCAAACACCTATATATGTTTACAGTGTCATATTTATAGGCAACAATAGTTTGCAACGAAAACAAAGGCCCAGGGCACCCTCACATATTAATATTCTTGTTCAGACACCAGATGTTACCATGTATCAGGTCAGTGATCCATATTCAAAGAACAGAAAACTGAAAGTCTCCTTAAAAGCTGCATGTTTTCTTTGTGCCACTGTATAGCGCGCTTGCCAAGTCTAACACCTAGAGAGCGTTGTATGCCTGTGTCTCACACACACACACACACACACACAATGTCTCATCTCACCTATGGCCTGAGACATTCCATTGAAAAGCCTCGAATTCCATCAATCTCCTTCACAGAGGCTTAGAAGACTTGGCAGCTATGTCAGCCACTGAGCAGCTTTCCTCATCATTTATAATTAAGTGTTGCAATTGAGATCCAAAGATCACATACAAAGACATATTTTCTGGTAGGCAATCTTGCAGACATGCTTCCTAACATCATCTTATATGACCCATCAAGAAACTTTATAAAGTGTTGGAAGACTCAGCAGCAATTTCCATCAAAAGTTAAAATTATTATTGTTCAAAATATCCTCAGGATTTTTTTTTTCTGACATTATGCACCCCAACCAGCGCCGCACCTCCCATGAGGCGACCTGAAGTGATCGCTTCAGGCGGCGCTATGCCAGGACCCTGGGGAGGGCAGCATTTTTGCTTACCTAAGCCAGTACAGGACAAGCTTAGGACAATAGTACTCACTCATCTCTAATTGTCAAACACTCTTATTCACTTCTTTCCCATTTTTTAAGAATCATTCACACTACTGATACGCTGCCTGATTCTGAACGTTAAAACACGTTCAGAATCAGCGCGTATAAAGCAGTTCCCATTCATTTCAATGGGAGCCGGCATACGAGTGCTCTCCATTGAAATTAATGGGCTGTTTTTTTCACTACGAGCGCTCCCATTGAAGTGAATGGGAAGTGCTCACATGTACGGCTCGGAATGAGCTGAGCTAGCCGTACATGCGAGCACTTCCCATTCACTTCAATGGGAGCGCTCGTAGTGAAAAAAGCAGCCCATTCATTTCAATGGGGAGCGCTCGTATGCCGGCTCCCATTGAAATGAATGGGAACTGCATTATACGCGCTGATTCTGAACGTGTTTTAACTTTCAAAATCAGGCAGCGTATCCGTAGCGTGAATGCACCCTTAATCTGTATGCAATTAAATAGTTTGAGGCACCTGGGGTGTGGCTGCATCCATCGAGCACCCCTTTTGTCTATAGTCATCACTAGAGATGAGCGAATATACTCGATCAAATACCTCCGCCTCATAGCTCCCGGTGCAAAAACACTTCCAGGGCATCAAATGTTTACTGCCCCTCCCACCTTCCCTGGTGCCGGGAGCTATGCGTCGGAGGTATTTGATCGAGTATATTCGATCATCTCTAGTCATCACACATCCCTCCCTTTCAATGTTCATGTTAGGAGGTGGTGAACACAAGTGCTCTAGGCAGTCACACCCAGGAGCAAAGAACAGCTTATTTGCATACAAACTAAAAGTTTGTTTTCCTGGCAGCAAGACTGTATGTTGTAGGGAATCTGTCATGCTTGGGCCACACGGGACAGAAACTCCGCGATTTGTCATCAGTGTTTCCCCCAGGGGCAAAATTGCATTGTTTTACAGTAAGGCCAAAATGGATGGATTCTAGTGCATCCCATGCCCAACTTGTGGTAAAAACTGGGGTGCAGACACAGTGCAATTGCCAAACCCGGCGTGGTTTTGAAAATCTCAGCATGTCAATTATACCTATGGAAACTCTGGAGGTTTCCCCATAGGTATAATTGTAATAAATAGTCTGCGGAGGAAAACTCTGCAAACTTTTTGTCTAAAGCTCTGTGGGAAGAACTGCGATGTGTTGCCACAGCGCTTTTTTGCTGTGGGACGTCCCATGGGGCCTTAGCCTCGGGGAATCTTTGGTCCACAAGGATCTGTAGTTAGCTTAGTGTCCCAAATCACCTTTTTTCAATGTCATAGGTGTCCTTGTTCACATCAGCCTTTGGATTCCGTCCGGGGGAGTCCCTGAACGGAATACAAATGCAACTGCAAGCGCTGTGCTGTAAAAGCACACAAACCCCATAGACTATAATGGGGTCCATGTGCTTGCCACGTGCTGCCTGCACGAACCATATGGACAGGAATGTAGACTGTTTACTACTTTCCTGTTTGCAAAATCTGTGCGTAGATCTGGCAGTAAGCACACGGACCCCATTATAATCTACTTTTACTGCACCAGCACTTGCACCTGCGTTTGGTATTTCGTTTGGGGGGGTCCTCATGCTGACTCCCCCGGACGGAATCCAAATGCTGATGTGAACGAGGGGTAACATAAAAAAACGTTTATACTTACCCACCTTCCGTACTCCCGATGCTAGCACAGTTCTTCAGTGAACCCAGAGGATTACACTTCGCTTCAATGACGGCACTGATGGCATTGCCAAAGGTTTAGATGAGAAACTAATAAGAACCTGTGGGTGGTTTAGTGTCCCATATTGACTTGACAGATTGCCCTTAACATAAAAAAGGTATGTCACTATCATCTCCTACAACAGTATAAGGCTGAGGCCCCACGTTGCTTTTTTTGTTGTAGATTTTGCTGCATTTTTTTTAGCCAAGGTCAGTACTGGATTGAGCAGAAGGTAGATGTATCTGAGCTTCCTATATAAACTTATTTCCCATTCCTTTTGGCTGAAAAAAACCTGCAAAATCTGCAACAAAAAAAGCTATGTTTCTACAACGTGGGGCCTCAGCCTAAAAGTGGTTTACAAGCAATTTTGGTGGCATCAGACTCCCTTGAAAGTCATTACATACTGTATTACATACATACTTAATAGTGAAAGCGTTAGCAGGGAAGTGGGACGAAAGGAATTGTATAAAGATACTTGGCCGACTGTATTCCCATTGTTATTCAAAAGTAGAATTTATTTGAACGTGTAATAAGAATTAGCCTGAAAATCATCTGCTGTAGTTTAATGTTTTTATGTGCAGGCACTGAAAATAGTTAGCCTCACTAAATGATGAGGGCAGGGGGAAAAAAAGATTTAAAAGGTTGTATTAATAGAATACTGCAGACACATAAGGGGAAAATACATTAAAAGAGCATTAAAAGCTTAGAGCTAGACCGTTATGTTTTATTCTAGAGGATATTGAGCGCCAGTGAAGAGATTTGCAGAGCAGCCCAGCAGATGTGGAGAGGTATGTTAAGTAGGTTACACTAAACCGGGGAATAATGGGTAACAGACAGAAGATAACCCGAGCTGCAGCCCTTACAGTTTGTTTGGTTACTACTGTAAAGTATAAAGACGGCAACATATTTACTAGGCTGTTTGTGAAACATGAAGGTAAAAGGATGGACAATAAGCGCTCCAAAGGAATACAGAGGTTTATTGCTTGTACTTTCTCCAGCTGTTGTAGAAGGCAGAGACAGTAAATGATGTTTTTCTACAAAAGTTATTCCCATTCACACTGCATTTTGGTTATATAGCCGAGACAAATCTGTCATGGTAATTTGGGATACTAAACCACCCACGGGTCCTTATAGACGGCCCAGTTGTAACACCATCTGTGCCCACATTCTTTTATAAGTACCCAGCAGGCTGTACTCCTGGCACTTGCACAGTTCTTCAGTGAAGCCAGAGAAGTGTACCTCAGCGTCATTGCACAAGCAGAAAATACCAGGTGCTCGCGCAGTGGAACCGGTCCATTGAGACTCATCCACAGGTAAGTACAAAATGTGTTTGTTTTTGTTTTTTTAAGTGTGGGTGTAGACATTAGTGCCTGTGTAAGGAAATTGCTAGTTGTACAATTCCCTAGTGCTGCTGCTGGAACAAAGGAATAAGGTAAAGACAGAGACAGTAAGCCCTAAACTCCACCCAGTCCCTGTCCCTACCTAATTGCCACAACTGTCCTAATGACAGGAGCAACTGGGCGACGATCCCTTCTCTAAATAAGTGTACACAGAACAAGACAAGACATAAAACACAGAAGAGGAATCAGCAAGCCAAGGGTCAAAGCCAGAGAGACAAGCAGGACAAAATCGTAATCCGAAAGAGTAGTCACAAGGGAAGCCAAAGGTCAGTAATACAATAGAAAGAGCAAATAGGAAGCTAGCGAAGACAAAGTCATGGGATAGAGTCAAAATAGCCAACAAACCTGATGACCTGTATTGGTAGACAGGCTGTCAATCACACAGGCAAGGCTAAAATTAACTATTTGATGGACAGAGGGAAACAAGGTGCAGGAGACGGGTGTGGTAGAAATTCAATTACAGAGGAGAAGTAATAGAGTAATGTTCAAGGGTGAACCTAGCCTCTCTGCTGCCTGAGGTGGAGGATCAAAAGACGCTCAAAGCCTGCTAGGAGTAAAACCGGATCGAGGCGAAGTGAGCAACACTGTTTATTATGTTCCCTCACCTCCCCTGGGGCTCCGATTATTATACTTTGGGTCTGAAATTGGAAGTTTGCCAATTTTAAACATGCCGGGAAAAAGAAAATCTAATTTGTCGCAAACAACAAGAGCTATATAGCACTGCAGCCTTGCAGCGCTTGAGTCCTGGGTTTGAATCCCCCCAGGAGCAACATCTGCAAGGAGGTTGTATGTTCTCCCCATGTTTGCGTGGATTTCCTCCCATTCTACAAAGACATACTTAAATGAAAAAAAGATTAAGAAAAAAAAAAAAGTACCTATATGGGGCTCACAATCTACATTTAAAAAACCCCAAAAACAACGAGAGCTATGAAGGTAGCCAGAAGTCAACAGAGTTCTCCTCAAGCGGAGCTGAGAGGAATCATCGATGCCAACAACACACTAATTATATGGCGTCCCAGCAAGTTGCTGAGATACCGGAACAATCACGGGCACGGCGCGAGGAACGAGTTCAGTGGCAGGCCAGCTTGAGAGCTGCCAAAATGCCAGAGCATGTGGATCATCAACGCCAACAACACGCTCATTATATGGCTTCTCAGCATGCTTCTGAGATGCCGGAACAATCACGGGCACAGTGTGAGGAACGAGCTCAGCAGCAGGCCAGCTTGACAGTTGTCGAAACACTGGAGCAGGCGAATCATCAACACCAACAACACGCTCATTATATGGCGTCCCTGCATGTTGCTGACATGCCAGAACAATCACAGGCATGGCGTGAGGAACAAGTTCAGCAGCAGAATAGCTTGAGAGCTGCTGAAATGCTGGAGCAGGCAAACCATTGACGGCAGCTGAATATAGGCGGATCATCGACTCCAAACAACCCACAGACGAAGTCGCGGGCAGAGGCTAGTGAGTATATAAATGAACATGATAGGGAGAAAAATATATATATATATATATATATATATATATATATGTATATATATATTTGATGCATAAATAATGCTCGGATGTGTATAAGGTAATAAGATGTCAAAAGACAATACTCAGATGCAAAAAAATGTGAGAAAAAAATTTAAAAGGAAAAAAAATTGATGATAAATACCAAAAATGTGTACAAGTAAGATGTATAAATAATACAAGGGTGTGCATAAAGTGGTAAGATGTCGAAAGAAAATACAAAAAAAAAATACAATATATATATATTTTAAATAAAAAATTGGTGATTCCGGGCCATGACATAGGACGTAGACAAGGACTAAGCAAACCTACAAGTAAAACAAGAATTAGTACCACATCAGGATAAAACAGAAAAACAATGAATAAAATTTGCGCAAAATTTACAAAAAGCAAATGAATGGGTTTTAAAGCTGACCACCAGGAAGTCGTCCTCTGTCCAGTGTCTCGGGGCTGAGGATGGAAACCTGGTGGAGTGGCACAAGGCGGACACTGGGCACAAATGTGAACGCCCCCCGGAGCGGTGTTAGGCTGAAGTGGACATATAGAGACTGCCTACCCGATAATAGATGGCATAATTGTGCTGACTCTAACTGCTGGAATCAGAGGAGTGGCACATAATGAAGGTTACAAAGAGAGCTCATGGACCTCCTGAAAGGTCTTCTTTAACCCCTTCCCTCCAGTGACATTTTGCGATTTTTGTGTTTGACTCCCCGCCTTCAAAACCCAATAACTTTTTTATTTTTCCATTCACATACACAGCCATATGAGGGCTTAAAGTGGTTGTCCCAGCACAAGTATCCTATCTATACTGCTTGTTAATGTGAATGTAAGACTTTTCCTAAATACACTGCTTCAGCAAAACTGCTTTGTTTGTCCACTATCTTACTTTATTCATTTCTTTGTTGACACAGCCCTGACCTAGCTGCTCCTGAGTCAAGTGATGTATCTGCTGCTCTCAGGGGGGAGGGAGGAGGGGCTAAGTGTACGGGAGCGAGCCTGGAGGGGGGGGTGTCGTTTACACTTTGGGGGAAGGGGCCGTCAATACAGACCCGGCATCCGCTGTAATAGAGAGGCGGATGCTGGGGAGGGTTAGACGCCGGCACAGGTGACTGCAACATCGCTATGCTCCTGCCCTGCATGAAGCCAGTAGCGGCAGGAGCGATGCTGCTATTCCGGAGGGGAGGGGGGCGGAAGAGCGGAATAGCAGCATCGCCACTGCCGCTGCTGGCTTCATGCAGGGCAGGAGCATAGCGATGTCGCAGGTTTTATGTTTGTGTAATGACAGTCACCTCTATTACAAAATTGTCTGACCCCTGTATAAGCAATGCCACCCCTGCTACCTCTTGTGTCACCCCCTCTACCTCATAGATTGTAAGCTCTTGCGAGCAGGGCCCTCAGTCCCATTGTGTGAAATGACTTTCTTTGTAATGTATCTTTCTGTCTGTATTCGAACCCTACAAATTGTACAGTGCTGCGGAATATGTTGGCGCTATATAAATAAAATGTTTTTTGGGTTTTTTTAAATGGAGATTGTGAGCCCCATATAGGGAACCACACAATTACGGGGAGAACATACAAATTAATTGCATAGGTTTTTCCTGGCAGGATTCAAACCCAGGACGCCAGCGCTGTAAGGCTGCAGTGCTAACCACTGAGCCACTGTGTTGCTCTGAATTTATTATTATTATATGCCAGACAAGCCTTGGATCCTTCAATAGGCTCCTGGCTGTCATGACAACCCTGCAAGCACTTTTCTTTCCACGTTTCGTGCGGACACTGAGCAGAAGCCACACCGATCGCATTATAGTCTATGGGGTCCACGTCTGAAGGTAACCATTTTTTCATGTATGTATAGGTTTCCATTTGGTGGTCTCCAAGCGGACTCCCCGAAGGCTGATGTGAACTGGGCCTAAGTGCAATGACTTAGCCCCCCTCTGTCTGAGTGCCTGCTTCAGTCAATGTCTTTCACCAAGAGTTAGGGTAAGTTCACAGAGAGTATTTTGGTCCGGAATCTGAGGCGGCCTCAGGTTCCAGGCCAAAATATGGGTAGCTGCGACTAGCCGGGAGGGAGTGTCTTCAGGTGGATGTCGCGAGGCGAATCCGCCTGAAAGAATGAGCATGTCGCTTCTTTTTTCCAGGAGCCGGAACAAACGGCTCCCGAAAAAAAGAACTGACCGGCTCCCATTGATTTCAATCACTCCGTGTCAAGGCCCCCTAAGGCTGAGTTCAGACGGGGTATTTTGGTCCGGAATTTGACGCAGAGGCCGCCTCAGATTCTGAACCAAAAAACAGGTAGCCATGACTACCTGTTTCAATGGGAGACTTTTTTTTAGGTCAGGATTTTGAGGCGGATATGACCTCAGAATCCTGACCAAAATACCCCGTGTGAACTTACCCTTACGCTACCCAAAAGTAGCCTCTGAAAGCCTTTGTGGAGAGCAGAGAGGGAAGTAGTTTTACAACCTCTTGTTCTGTAATTTCCCATCTCCCTGAGATATCACTGAATGTAATCTGGGAGTGAGCTTTCTTTTGTTAATCATAAATGCTGAGCAATACTATATAACATATACAATGCTATATACCACATAACATATACAATGATATATAACACATGACATATACAATGCTATATACCACATGACATATACAATGCTATATAACACATGACATATACAATGCTATATAACACATGACATATACAATGCTATATAACACATGACATATACAATGCTATATAACACATGACATATACAATGCTATATACCACATAACATATACAATGATATATTACATGACATATACAATGCTATATACCACATGACATATACAATGCTATATGACATATACAATGCTATATGACATATACAATGCTATATGACATATACAATGCTATATGACATATACAATGCTATATGACATATACAATGCTATATGACATATACAATGCTATATGACATATACAATGCTATATGACATATACAATGCTATATGACATATACAATGCTATATGACATATGACATATACAATTATATATACCATATATATATATATATATATATATATATATATATATATATATATATATACACACCACCACTGTGCCATATTGTTTATGGCTTTTGATGAGGATTCTGGCGATACCATTAGGATTACTCATACGAGTCTCCATGTGACACCAGTGCCCAGCGCATGACGTCGCCATAACCAGTGTGAGTGGTTGTTGTTCCGTGGCCATGGCAGCCTCTCCCCGCTGAGGTCAGCGCTACAGCCGCCTCTGCCTCACACACATTCCTCAGTCAGCTGACACCCCCCCCCCATCGTCATCATGGGAACCGGAAGTGACGCAGTCTGACGAGAAGGAGAACGAAAACAAGCAGTGGAGCTGACACGCGGAAGCGCCAGGGTCCTGCCTCCTGCACAGCACCCGCTGATCCGGGCTGCGCTCCTCCGGGCTCCCGGTGTCCGCACAGACGTCCCACAAGCCCTCTCCCGGTATAGGTAGGACGCGTCTATCGGTGCGAATGTTTGTTTCATACGGTGTGAACATGGGGTCGGGTGCAGGGGTGGCAGCAGGTAACACACGGACGGGCTCATAGCGCTGGCCGGTAGGTGTACGAGCCGTCGGGCCCGTTATATAGAGGTCGCCGCACATACAGGCCTCTCTGGCGTAGTTAGGACAGTTTGGGGGCGTGGCTATCACTGCGTCACTCTAGGCCCCGCCTCAGTTTTCTGAACTTGCTTTGTGAAGGGGCGGGGTTTATACTGCAGGTGTTTACTGAGGTGATGACCCGAGGACAGGTGAGGGATGGCTGCTGTGACGTCATACTGTGTCTCCCCCCCCCCCCCCTCTAAGTGGTGGACAATGGGATAATCTGCTGACGAGGCATCCTAGCCTTAAAGGGGCAGTACATTTAAAGCCATGTGTATGAGTGGGTGTGGTGACACTGGAGAGGGGTTTCTGTCCAGATCTTATTGTTTTGCTTTTGGATTCCTCTTGTTGCTGGGAGGAGAAGCCCTTTCAGTGGTTTTTGAGTCTGACTGTATATTAGTATTTGGAGGGGATGTCCAGCAGGGAAATAACTTGATAAATCTCTGAGAATAGGTTATAACGGTGACGTTTGTGATATTTACCGCACAATCCCCATTCTGACATTGTCCAGGTTCTCGCTGGGCTGCTTCATGTTCTCCCTTCTAACCTAGAAAATGGCGGGCGTGGGACTGGCAGGACCCTGGACAGTGTCAGGAATAGGAATTGAGGTGAATATTGTAGCCTTGGTATTTTTAACCCATTCTGAGCCCTAGCAAACGTATATGGTCCCCTAACATAAAACATAACCTTTATTTAGACATAAAAATCTGTATAATACTGAAAACCAGTGCACACTTGGATTCTTTCCTAATACGTCTTAATAAAGGTTATGTTTTATATTAGGGGACTATATAAGATTGTCTGTCTGTCATCAGGGTCCTTCCACCATCAGTGACGGCCATTCTGAACCCTGTATCAAAACCCATTTCAAAGGGTTATGTAGGAAAGCAGTACATACAGTAGCTTCAAGGTGGGGGCAATACAGTGGCTCAGTGGATAGCACTGCAGCCTTGCAGCGCTGGAGTCCTGGGTTCGAATCTTGTCAGGAACAACATCTGCAAGGAGTTTGTATGTTCTCCCCGTGTTTGTGTGGATTTCCTCCCATTCTAAAAAGACATACGGATAGGGGGAAAAAAATGTACATTGTGATCTCTATATGGGGCTCACAATCTGCATAAAAAAAAATACAGAGGTTCAAGGCTGTGTTCACATTACCTATATGAACATAACAGAGACTGATGTAGCCACCCTTTGTCGGTTCCCATTGATTCTAATGTAAACAACATGGCAGACACATTCTCCTGTCAGGTTTGTTTACTTTTGAAATATTAGAAAAGGTGCAGCATGCAGGACTTTTTCTTCCATTAGAAAAGTGAAAGCTTCCATCATCTCTTTACATGGTAGTGAATGCAGATGGGTGTCCTGTCACTTAACCCCCTGCGTTCCGGCTGCGTCCACTCATTCCTATGGGTGCGTGCTATTCGAAACTGCTGTTTCGAATTTTACTCGCTCATCTCTAATATTAGTGAATCCACCCTAACATGAGATTTCTGGGCCCCAATGCAAAATCTGTGCCAGGCTCCGCAGCTATAATGTATCATTTATAGTACTGGTCTCCTTATATTGGGAAGAGACATCTTATCTTATCCCCCCCCCCCCCCAAGGCTTGTGGCCCAGCTGTGATTGCATACCATCAGGTTACGCCTCTAAGGGCTAGTTCACACGGGGGCAATGAGGCAGATTTTGACAGCGGATTTTGCCTCAAAATCTGCCTCCATACAATGGTGGTCTATGGAGACCGCTAGCTTTCGTTTTTCTGTAGCAGTTTTTTGCTGCTAGCAGAAATAAGAAGCGACATGACCTTTCTTCAGGCGGATTCCGCCTGAGGAAAGCAATAGAAGTGAACGGGAGGCGAAAGATGCATTGTGTTGCTGCATGTTTGACAAGACATGGTTATAAATTGTTTCTGACGCTGGGTTCACACCAGCATTCGGCAGTCCGTTCTCAGAAGACGGAAACCTGTCATGCCGTGAACGCCGGTTAGCGTTTTATGCTCTCCGTGGTGAAACCAGTTTTTTTAAACCGGACATGGAGTACTGCATGTCCAACTGTGTGTCAGTTTAAAAGTAAAAAAAAAAAACAGTTTTGTTGCGGACAGCATAAAATGCTCACAGGCGCTCATGGCCAGACACCTTTCAAACCCATTCAAATGAATGGGATTGAAAGAGTCCTGCAGCTTTCCGTCTCCTGCTCTGTTTTGTGCCAGAAACGGAAACCTGCAAAACGGACTCCCGGGTGCAGATGTGAACGAGCCCTAAGTGGCAACCTTTCTTGTGTTGTTTTTCCAGGGTCCATTAACAGGCTTCATCCTATTCTGCTACTGCCCTGGAGCCACAGTACAGAGGATAGTGGTGAAGAGTCTGCAGTGCTCATATACACTATATTATGACGGGGATCTTGTCAGGTCACCACAGACAGGGAATTGCCCAGACAGCTGAGATAGGAAAGTGATGAGGTCACTTGTTGGAGCGGTGGCATCCTCTGACCTTCAGTATGACTCCTACATGTTATGGTGTCCATACAGAGTGCTATGTACCCGTGCATGTGTCTGCCTACAGACTTTACATAATGGTTTTCTGGTGTCCCTCAATACATTTACAACGGGGAGTAACACACTGAGCCCCCTTCTTCTGTGTTCATTGACTATAATGTAAAAAAACACGATAGACCCGTTTTTCTGTCAGAAAAGTAAACAACATGACAGAAGAAAGCGTCCATGATGTTTTTTTTTTACATTGGGGCGACTTCATACAGACACCTGACTGCGGGGTGTTTTATAACTTTTTAATTGCTGACCTGTCCTCGGGATAGGTCATCTATTGGATGATCTATGGGTGTCTAATACCTGGGTCCCCTGTGGATTAGCTGTTTGCAGTGGCACTCCCATAGCACCGCTTCTACTTCACAGGCCATATGATGTCACATTCATCGGTCACATGACCTGTTTGCAGCTCAGTCCCATTCAAGTGAATGGGCTGAGCTGCCATACCAAGCACAACTGAAGTGTTTGCAGTATTCAGCTATTTTAGCTATCCACTTTACATGTGGTATGAAGGATGCATACACGTGGGGTGTTAGAGGATGTGTTAACTGTTGTAGAAGTAGGGAGCAGGTTGTTACAGGGATATTCCCATCATACACATTCATGGCTGATAAATGCAGCTTCTTTCTCTAGATCTGTTGACTGTGATCACCGTCCAGGACTAGGATAGTCCAATAGTGTCAGGTCAGCAGGGTCTGACCCCTATCACCTTGTTTGATACATAAGTGTTCAATGAATGTTTGCTGATCTTATTGATTTTGTCAGGAGTGGCCAACTATCTAATGTGTATGGGGTTTATTCAACTCTCCGCTGACAGATTGGATTTCAATAAGCTTGTGAGATAAGCCGGGTCTGGCACCACCTTACAAGAGAGGAATAGCCGTCAGCTGACTGGGGGGACATCTTTAGTAACAGGATTTCATACTGGCCCCCACCTCCTTATTGTGTTCAGACACTATATATCTAGTGTGGTTGGATCTGTATGGGATGGTTGCTGATCTATCTGAATCGCTGATGCAGGGTTGATGTGAGACTCGCTCTGTTCTTGTGAGATAAGTATTTGGGAGAGTTCAGGCACAAAGTTCAAAGTGCACCTCCTGGTTTATCTACACTCTAAATGTATGCAGCCCTCATATAGACAAGAACAGATCAGTAGGTGCCTCAGCCCGCATTTACTGCAGTCAGGGGGATTGGTGTTTTTTTTAAAGAAACATCAGACGCTGTACTTTAAAGAAACTTTTTGTAAGTGAAAAATGACATAAAGATGTTTTGTAGCATTTCATGCCTCATGAATATTGATCACCCAATGATGTTGTACTGATGGTCCAAAACACCTTTCATATCTGCACATACCCTGCATGCCCGTGACTGTCACAACTCAAGCCAGGTAAATTGGGAATATAATGTAGATGGCGATTTGGAGTGGCACATATGATATTTATTTTACGGAAAAGTCAGCATTGCACATAACAGCCAATCAGATTCCAGCAATCATTTTACCTAGAACTTAAAGAAGACCTTTCACCTTCTGGGGTACATGCAGTTTAATACACTGCTAGAAAGCCGACAGAGTGCTGAATTCAGCGCACTATCGGCTTTCCCGTTCTGTGCCCCCGGTGAAGAGCTATCAGTACCGGTACCGTAGCTCTGCACTGTCAGAAGGGCGTTTCTGACAGTCAGTCAGAAATGCCCTTCCTCACAGTAACGTCTATTGCGCTGTACTATGATACCAGGGAGGAACGCCCCCTCCCCTCCTGATAGTACTCGTCCTCACTGCTCAGTGTCATCGCTGGGCGGTAAGCAACGACCCCTCTCACAGTACAGCGCAATAGACACTGCTGTGAGGAAGGGTGTTCCTGACTGACTGTCAGAAACGTCCTTCTGACAGTGAAGAGCTTTGCTATTGGCATGGGCGACACTGACACTTCATAAGGACTCTTCTATTCTACTGGGTGTAGTGTCAAAAGGCTGGACAAGGCCAAACACAGGTAGAAATAGTTGTCACGAGAACACAGCAGTACAGCCGAGATATTTTTTTTTTCAATGAAGAGCCTTTCTATGTATTAATTTTGTTTTCTTCTAAATGCACACTTCAGTTGTAGTAAAATTTTTGGTTGTTCCAAGTCCCCCAGAGTGAGAGTCGCTCTTCACAGCAGCCCAGCACTATGGCTGACAGAAGTACGAGGAGCCCATCTCTGTGACATACACCCACCCTATATAAAAAGGAGTTGGGTGATAGTCATTCATTCTTTTTTTTTTTTTTTTTTTTTTTATAATGAAACTATGAGGGAATACACATGAGCAAAACAAAAAATTATTAAGGGCTCGTTCACATCTGTGTCTGGGGTCTTCGTTATACAGGTTTCTGTTTCCTGCCTGAAAATGGGCAGGAAACAGAAACCTGCAGGCATTTTTCAAATTGTCCGGCTGTGAGCGCCGGTGAGCGTTTTATGCTCTCGGTGGCAAAACCGTTTTTTTTTTTTCAACCGGACACAAAGTCGGACATGCAGGACTTTGTGTCTGGTTTAAAAAACCCGATTTTGCCGCAGAGAGCACAAAACGCTCACTGGCGCTCACGGCTGGACATGGTCTGACAGGTTTCCATCTTCTGCCAGCAGAAGATGGAAACCTGAGTACGGAGACCGGACGCTGGTGTGAACCCAGCGTAAGCAGAATATTTTATTTTTTGGATTCTTCAAAGTAGCCCCCTTTGATGGCAGCTTTGCACACTCTTTCTATTCTTTCAGTTAGCTTTATGAGGTAGTCACCTGTAATGGTTTGTAGTTTATATATGCCTTGTCAAGACTTCATTTGTGGATTTTCATGCCTTCACAATGTGTTTGAGACCATCAGTTGTGTTTGTGCACATGTAGGATTGGCACACAGTTACATACAGTGTTTAGCCTTAGGCCTCACACACAGCAGACTTTGCAGGCCAAGACTCTGTTCTGTCCTATAGAGCAGGTCCTATTCAGAGCTCCCATTGAAGTCATTGGGAGAAGAAAGGCACTCAGATGTCGCCTGAGCACAGACCGTTAGATAATTGTGTGCATGTGGCCTTATTAAAGAGGTTTTTTAGGATATAAAAAAATTAGGTCGGGCAAGATGAAAAAAGTAGAACCCCCCTCCCCCACACACACACATTTCTCCTGTCCCCAGATACCCCGGTGCCTCCCGGCAGGTCAGGTCCTGCTGCTCCGCTGTCTTCTTTTCCTGAAAGTCTTTGCGTCAGTAGCTCAGCGTCTACTTTTGGCTCCCAAATAGTGGTGAAAATGACTGTCTGGAATACTGCTGTCTCAGTGCAGCCTATAGCACACGTACATTCATGGTTCAGCCAAGTAGACATATTAGATGTTAGGGATATATTGGTGATAAACTCGGCATCTCTAAAGTTTGAAGCCTTTTAAAACCTTGTCCGATGTCTGCTGTGCTACCCTGTCAGTCTCCTATGCAGCACAGTATAGAAGGGGATGTGCTGAGACCAAGGATATATAGTTTCAATAAGATAATATACAACGTGTGTCCCTGTGTGCAGCATTTACCTTGTTTATGTTGCTATCACATATAATCGTCCACAAGACCTGACAAGTCTGCCTGGAAAACAGATGATATCTCATGCTTCAAAACAAAAACAAAAAACCCCAAACCCTAGCGTACTATGTAGTCACTGTTTTAGACCCTTTATGTGCTGCCTCCAAAAAGGGGGTGTGGCTTACTGAGACAGGGGCGTGGTTTGACACCATATGACAAAATTATGGCACTTTTTTGGTGTTAACTAAGGCACATTCATAAGATGGCAAAAATCATCAGAGGAAAAAGTCCTGCACGGAAGGTTTTTTACTCCACTGGTTTCCTCCTGACGGACCCAATGTAACTGCTGTTTTATTCGTCCACCTCTCCGTTGTTCAGGTCCCCTGATGGACCCGTACAACGGAGAGGTAACTCTAATGTGAGCCTATAACAAATAAGCGGTGTAAAGTTTGTCTAAAGCTGCACCAGATTTATCATCTTGTCACTTTTCTTAAATCTGGTTTATTGTAATGCTGTCTAGTCTTAAGTTTGCACCATGTAAATATGAGATGTTATTAGTAAATCTGAGTATAAACTGCTTTTAACGTGCAATCCAACCGTATTCTTTGTAGTCTTTATCTCTGCGTGTGTATATATGTATATAATTATTTATCATATGTTCCCCAAATACAGGTTAAATATGTCGGCTTTACAAGACCTCCCGTCTCCATGTGGCACCATGCAGACGTCCAACTTCGCCCATGTGATCTTTCAGAATGTGGCTAAGAGTTACCTTCCAAGCGCTCCTCTGGAATGTCACTACACATTGACTCAGTATATCCATCCACATCCTAAAGACTGGGTTGGCATTTTTAAGGTATGTCTGTGTGATTTCTTGTTGGCTGTATAAATTCCCTATAGAACTTCTGAGAATTTAAAGGGGATGTACTGGGGCTTTTAAGGGGTTTAAAGAAATAAAAGAAAGAACATTTACCTCATTCTTTCTTTACTACTAATGTTTTTTTGCTTCCTAGTATTAGTATTACTTCATTCTGAACCTTTTCTAAAAAGAGCTTAACCTGTTGCACAACCCCCTTAAGGAGTTTCTTGTTCTTTGATATTGGCCTTAGTTTTGGCAATGATATCACTCCTCTATGTCATCACTGGACTGTGAGGAACGCCCCCCCGATAATTGATGTAGGGAAGGTAGCTCGGTAGCAGCAATCGTGCGGTCCCAACCAGTCAGAGGCAGGCTCACAAAATGTGGTGCAAGCAGGTTTATTTAGAAAATACGACAAAATAAAGAAACCTTCATGACAGATAGAAAAATAGGCAAATCTATTCTCCAGGACGTAATTAGGAGAACAGTGCTCTCTGTACGCCGCCCTCTAGAGGGCAGCATCCTTAACATCATGCATGACTCAGTTAAAAAGTCTAATCCTATCCTATTAATATTATAAATTTGAAAGTTTGTGAGTTTGGATGTTTGTGGGTTTGTGTGTTTGGATGTTTGTTCCTCAATCACGCAAAACCCGCTCGACCGATTTGGCTGAAAGTTTCCACAAACATAGTCACTACACTGGATTGCGCAATAGGCTACTTTTCGTCACAATAGCGCACATACGTTTGTGCCAGGACCCTCACAAAACCCAAACTCAAACCACCATCTCTGCAATCTCACACAGTTTGGACCATAGCAAGCCACAAAATTCCTATTGCCCTCTACAGCCTCGCCCCTAACCCCACACAATCTCATATACATAGACTTTACCACTTTGCCCCTCACCTTAACGATACTCCAGGAGGCGCTCTATAACGCTCTGGAGCAGCCATGTTTGCCGACCCCCACTGCTCTGACAATTCGCAACACCGCCCACCCATGTCAATACCCCTAGGAAGTCTAATAAATGCAAAAACAAAAGTTTAAAAAAAAGGAAAAAAAATATAAAAACAAATAAAAAGGATTAAAAATTCAAATCACCCCCCTTTCCCTAGAACACATATAAAAGTAGTTAAAAACTGTGAAATACATACATGTTAGGTATCCCTGTGTCCGAAATCGCCCGCTCTACAAAGCTATACAAATATTTTTCCTGTTCGGTAAACGCCGTAGCGGAAAAAATGGTCAAAAGTGCCAAACCGCCGTTTTTTCACTGTTTTGATTCTGATAAAAATTTGAATAAAAAGTGATCAAAGCAATAACATTTCCCGAAAATGGTAGAACTACAAAGTACACTCGGTCCCGCAAAAAAGACGCCCTATACATCCCCGTACATGGACGTATAAAAAAGTTACGGCTGTCGGAATATGACGACTTTTCCCCAAAAAATTTTTTTAAACACAGTTTTGGATTTTTTTAAGGGGTCAAAATGTAAATAAAACCATATAAATTTGGTATCCCCGGAATCGTAACGAAACACAGAATACAGGGGACAGGTCATTTTGGTTGCACAGTGAACGCCGTAAAACCAAAACACGTAAGAAAGTCGCAGAAATGCATTTTTTCGTCAAATCCACCCCATTCTGATTTTTTTCCCTGCTTCCCAGTACATTATATACAATAAATAATGGTGGCATCATGAAGAAAAATTTGTCCCAGGAAAAATTAAGACCTCATATGGCTCTGGGAGCGGAGAAATAAAAAAGTTCTGGGGTTTAGAAGGAGGGGAGTCAAAAACGAAAATCAAAAAATGCCATCGACGGGAAAGGGTTAACTTCAAATACTTCTGTCCCAAAGTCACTATGTAAAGTTTCTCACAACACCGTATATATAGCAGCTCAAATACAAAGTAACTTCAACACAAAAGTCTCACGTACTCTCTGAATTATAGCGAAAACAAGATACAAAGTTACATTTCATATCCCATACCTTATACACACTACAAAAACCTTACCCGCGCCTGTATATACCCACTTCTACAATCACCGCAGACAAAGTCGCGGGTACCAGCTAGTTAATCATGATGCGGATTTAATTGCCAAATTAGTATTTCTATTCCAAAAGGAACAGATTCCCAGCTAGATAGAAAAATAGGCAAAGTAAAATACATCTTTAACTTCAGGCAAAAGGGAAAACAAAACTCCTGCTTGTCCGAGCTCTAACTAGTACAGAATAAGGGCTCGTTCATATCTGCGCCCGGGAGTCCGTTCTGCAGGTTTCCGTTTCCTGCACAAAACAGGGCAGGAGACGGAAACCTGCCGGCATCTTTTCAAACCCATTCATTCGAATGGGATTGAAAAGTGACCGTCCGTGAGCGCCGTTGAGTGTTTTATGCTCTCCGCGGCGAAACCTTTTTTTTTTTTAAACCGGACACAGAGTTGGACATGCAGTACTCTGTGTCCGGTTAAAAATAAAAACGGTTTCACCGCGGAGAGCATAAAATGCTCACCGGCGCTCACAGCCGGACTCTGCATGACAGGTTTTCATCTTTTGCATGCAGAAGACAGAAACCTGAGAACGGAGTGCCGAATGCTGGTGTGAACCCAGCGTCAGGCTAACTGTACGTGTAGCTTACTTCTGGCCACACAATCAAACAAAACATAACAAGTCCTAGTTTGGTTCCACCCAAACTAAGCTCTCCAGGACAGACCCAGGCACCTTCTTTCACTTCTAGGATCTGCCCTGAAGTGCAGGCTCTGTAGTATTTCATGGCCTAGTAAAGAGCCCAGGACCCACACCTGGGTGGAGATATACCGTGACTCCAGCACTCTGCCTGTCACCTTCTCACATTGGATATACTGTAAATTCATATGACCCTATCATGAGTAAATAAGATAACCCACCTCTCCTAAAGTGTCTGTTTTGGTAAAAAATGAAGTTTCAGGAAGAGCAACAGTGGAATGGCTAGATGTTACAATGCAGTGTGTTTCTACAGCGCTGGCTCCCATATTGAGCATAGGAGGCTATGTACAGTACAGACCAAAAGTTTGGACACACGTCATTCAAAGAGTTTTCTGTATTTTCATGACTATGAAAATTGTAGATTCGCACTGAAGGCATCAAAACTATGAATTACCATATGTGGAATTATATACTTAACAAAAAAGTGTGAAACAATTGAAAATGTGTCTTATATTCTAGGTTCTTCAAAGTAGCCACCTTTTGCTTTGATTACTGCTTTGCACACTCTTGGCGTTCTCTTGATGAGCTTCAAGAGGTAGTCACCGGAAATGGTCTTCCAACAGTCTCGAAGGAGTTCCCAGAGATGCTTAGCACTTGTTGGCCCTTTTGCCTTCACTCTGCGGTCCAGCTCACCCCAAACCATCTGGATTGGGTTCAGGTCTGGTGACTGTGGAGGCCAGGTCATCTGGCGTAGCTCCCCATCACTCTCCTTCTTGGTCTAATAGCCCTTACACAGTCTGGAGATGTGTTTGAGGTCATTGTCCTGTTGAAAAATAAATGATGGTCCAACTAAACGCAAACCGGATGGAATAGCATGCCGCTGCAAGATGTTGTGGTCGCCATGCTGGTTCAGTATGCCTTCAATTTTGAATAAATCCCCAAAAATGTCACCAGCAAAGCACCCCCACACCATCACATCTCCTCCACCATGCATCACGATGGGAACCAGGCATGTAGAGTCCATCTGTTCAACTTTTCTGCGTCTCACAAAGACACAGTGGTTGAAACCAAAGAGCTCAAATTTGGACTCATCAGACCAAAGCACACATTTCCACTGGTCTAATGTCCATTCCTTGTGTTCTTTAGCCCAAACAAGTCTCTTCTGCTTGTTGCTTGTCCTTAGCAGTGGTTTTCTAGCAGCTATTTTACCATGAAGGCCTGCTGCTGCACAAAGTCTCCTCTTAACAGTTGTTGTAGAGATGTGTCTGCGGCTAGAACTCTGTGTGGCATTGACCTGGTCTCTAATCTGAGCTGCTGTTAACCTGCGATTTCTGAGGCTGGTGACTCGGATGAACTTATCCTCCGCAGCAGAGGTGACTCTTGGTCTTCCTTTCCTGGGGCGGTCCTCATGTGAGCCAGTTTCTTTGTAGTGCTTGATGGTTTTTGCAACTGCATTTGGGGACACTTTCAAAGTTTTCCCAATTTTTCAGACGGACTGGCCTTTATTTCTTATAGTAATGATGGCCACTCGTTTTTCTTTACTTAGCTGCTTTTTTCTTGCCATAATACAATTTCTACCAGTCTATTCAGTAGGACTATCAGCTGTGTATCCGCCTGACTTCTGCACAACACAACTGATGGTCCCAACCCCAATTATAAGGCAAGAAATCCCACTTATTAAACCTGACAGGGCACACCTGTGAAGTGAAAACCATTTCAGGTGACTACCTCTTGAAGCTCATCAAGAGAATGCCAAGAGTGTGCAAAGCAGTAATCAAAGAAAAGGTGGCTACTTTGAAGAACCGAGAATATAAGACACATTTTCAGTTGTTTCACGCTTTTTTTGTTAAATATATAATTCCACATGTGTTAATTCATAGTTTTGATGCCTTCAGTGTGAATCTACAATATTCATAGTCATGAAAATACAGAAAACTCTTTGAATGAGAAGGTGTGTCCAAACTTTTGGTCTGTACTGTAGATCCAAAATCTCCTATGTAATTTTTTTCTATATCATTGTTCATACTGAAGTACTGTGCTTATTTTCTGTGCACCGTAATTCGAGGGACTTTGTAATATATAGGTTCATATGAATTGGAACACCATTTCTGAGTGAAAAGCAGAATAAATCCTGACAGGACTCCTAGGGGAGACAGCGAGAGTCCTGCTTACCCTGTCTGCACCCAGTGATTTGACAACCTTCTAAGTACGCACACATTTACTATGAAAGCTGTCAATCACCGTCGTTTTTGTTGTTGTTCTTGTTGTTTTGTCTTTCTCTGGCATGTGAAAGAAGGTTTCTGATCCCTGTTCCCATACATTGCACTGTACATTGTTGTGGACGCCTTGCTGAAATCCACACCATGTAAAAGGGATCTCCGCACTGCCTTAGACTAGTCTGACTGTACATATTAGGAATGTTTTCTAATGTAACTGTAGTAGAGATGCATATGACTATTTTATATGGTGTAGGATCGCCCCTAGTTTAAGTTGCTGTAATATTTTTACCTTATTAAAGCGCTCAGTTTTGTAGACCTGGTTCTTGTGCAGGGTTTCCCATGCCAGAGCGGCAGCCTGGTTTATTGTGATTCTTTTTTTCACTAGTATCGATGGAGTTATATAGCAGGGCCTGCCAAAGAAAGGAGCTATGTGTTCGTTTAGGTGGGAGATGGCCCAAGGGGAACAATAAATTACAGGAAGAAAGGCTACTGTTAGCTTGTACTGTAAGGCAAATGAGTTGCATGGCTGGAAATATCTTGTAATTAGTAGTACGCCGCTCCCTCTGCAGCTCTCGTTTTCGAATATTAATTAAAATGGCTCAGTCCTGGAAAAAATCACCCCAGCTCGGCAGGCCATGTTTTTTCTTCTCTTTGGGGCTGGTGGTTGGTGGTCGTGGCTGTCTGTTCATTGGTGGTACCGAGACGCTGGTTCGTATATAGTCCTAGTTATTGTGCTGTACACTGGGTCGTATATAGTCCTAGTTATTGTGCTGTACGCTGGTTCGTATATAGTCCTAGTTATTGTACTATATGCTGGTTCGTATATAGTCGTAGTTATTGTTCTACACGCTGGTTCGTATATAGTCCTAGTTATTGTGCTATACACTGGTTCGTACAGTCCTATGAAAAAGTTTGGGCACCCCTATTAATCTTAATCATTTTTAGTTCTAAATATTTTGGTGTTTGCAGCAGCCATTTCAGTTTGATATATCTAATAACTGATGGACACAGTAATATTTCAGGATTGAAATGAGGTTTATTGTACTAACAGAAAATGTGCAATATGCATTAAACCAAAATTTGACCGGTGCAAAAGTATGGGCACCTCAATAGAAAAGTGACATTAATATTTAGTAGATCCTCCTTTTGCAAAGATAACAGCCTCTAGTCGCTTCCTGTAGCTTTTAATCAGTTCCTGGATCCTGGATGAAGGTATTTTGGACAAACAATTCAAGTTCAGTTAAGTTAGATGGTCGCCGAGCATGGACAGCCCGCTTCAAATCATCCCACAGATGTTCAATGATATTCAGGTCTGGGGACTGGGATGGCCATTCCAGAACATTGTAATTGTTCCTCTGCATGAATGCCTGAGTCGATTTAGAGCGGTGTTTTGGATCATTGTCTTGCTGAAGTATCCATCCCCGGCGTAACTTCAACTTCGTCACTGATTCTTGAACATTATTCTCAAGAATCTGCTGATACTGAGTGGAATCCATGCGACTCTCAACTTTAACAAGATTCCCGATGCCGGCATTGGCCACACAGCCCCAAAGCATGATGGAACCTCCACCAAATTTTACAGTGGGTAGCATGTGTTTTTCTTGGAATGCTGTTTCTTTTTGGACGCCATGCATAACGCCTTTTTTTATAACCAAACAACTCAATTTTTGTTTCCAAAATGAAGCTGCCTTGTCCAAATGTGCTTTTTCATACCTCAGGCAACTCTATTTGTGGCGTACGTGCAGAAACGGCTTCTTTCTCATCACTCTCCCATACAGCTTCTATTTGTGCAAAGTGCGCTGTATAGTTGACCGATGCACAGTGACACCATCTGCAGCAAGATGATGCTGCAGCTCTTTGGAGGTGGTCTGTGGATTGTCCTTGACTGTTCTGAAATTTCCCCAAGGTGGGACTATTAAAGGATTATCTTATCTTATCTTATCTTATCTCACCATTCTTCTTCTCTGCCTTTCTGATATTTTTCTTGGCCTGCCACTTCTGGGCTTAACAAGAACTGTCCCTGTGGTCTTCCATTTCCTTACTATGTTCCTCACAGTGGAAACTGACAGCTTAAATCTCTGAGACAACTTTTTGTATCCTTCCCCTGAACAACTACAGTCCTATGAAAAAGTTTGGGCACCCCTATTAATCTTAATCATTTTTAGTTCTAAATATTTTGGTGTTTGCAGCAGCCATTTCAGTTTGATATATCTAATAACTGATGGACACAGTAATATTTCAGGATTGAAATGAGGTTTATTGTACTAACAGAAAATGTGCAATATGCATTAAACCAAAATTTGACCGGTGCAAAAGTATGGGCACCTCAACAGAAAAGTGACATTAATATTTAGTAGATCCTCCTTTTGCAAAGATAACAGCCTCTAGTCGCTTCCTGTAGCTTGTAATCAGTTCCTGGATCCTGGATGAAGGTATTTTGGACAAACAATTCAAGTTCAGTTAAGTTAGATGGTCGCCGAGCATGGACAGCCCGCTTCAAATCATCCCACAGATGTTCAATGATATTCAGGTCTGGGGACTGGGATGGCCATTCCAGAACATTGTAATTGTTCCTCTGCATGAATGCCTGAGTCGATTTAGAGCGGTGTTTTGGATCATTGTCTTGCTGAAATATCCATCCCCGGCGTAACTTCAACTTCGTCACTGATTCTTGAACATTATTCTCAAGAATCTGCTGATACTGAGTGGAATCCATGCGACCCTCAACTTTAACAAGATTCCCGATGCCGGCATTGGCCACACAGCCCCAAAGCATGATGGAAAGTGCGCTGTATAGTTGACCGATGCACAGTGACACCATCTGCAGCAAGATGATGCTGCAGCTCTTTGGAGGTGGTCTGTGGATTGTCCTTGACTGTTCTCACCATTCTTCTTCTCTGCCTTTCTGATATTTTTCTTGGCCTGCCACTTCTGGGCTTAACAAGAACTGTCCCTGTGGTCTTCCATTTCCTTACTATGTTCCTCACAGTGGAAACTGACAGCTTAAATCTCTGAGACAACGTTTTGTATCCTTCCCCTGAACAACTATGTTGAACAATCTTTGTTTTCAGATCATTTGAGAGTTGTTTTGAGTAGCCCATGATGCCACTCTTCAGAGGAGATTCAAATAGGAGATCAACTTGCAATTGGCCACCTTAAATACCTTTTCTCATGATTGGATACACCTGGCTATGAAGTTCAAAGCTCACTGAGGTTACAAAACCAATTTTGTGCTTCAGTAAGTCAGTAAAAAGTAGTTAGGGGAATTCAAATCAATAAAATGATAAGGGTGCCCATACTTTTGCACCGGTCAAATTTTGGTTTAATGCATATTGCACATTTTCTGTTAGTACAATAAACCTCATTTCAATCCTGAAATATTACTGTGTCCATCAGTTATTAGATATATCAAACTGAAATGGCTGTTGCAAACACCAAAATATTTAGAACAAAAAATGATTAAGATTAATAGGGGTGCCCAAACTTTTTCATAGGACTGTATATAGTCCTAGTTATTGTGCTATACGCTGCTTCGTATATAGTCCTAGTTATTGCGCTATACGCTGGTTCGTATATAGTCCTAGTTATTGTGCTATACGCTGGTTCGTATATAGTCCTAGTTATTGTGCTATACGCTGGTTCGTATATAGTCCTAGTTATTGTGCTATACGCTGGATCGTGTATAGTCCTAGTTATTGTGCTGTACGCTGGGTCGTATATAGTCCTAGTTATTGTGCTATACGCTGGATCGTATATAGTCCTAGTCATTGTGCTGTACGCTTCTTCGTGTATAGTCCTAGTTATTGTGCTGTACGCTGCTTCGTGTATAGTCCTAGTTATTGTGCTGTACGCTGCTTCGTGTATAGTCCTAGTTATTCTACTATACGCTGGCTCGTATATAGTCGTAGTTATTGTGCTATACGCTGGTTCGTATATATAGTCCTAGTTATTGTACTATACGCTGGCTTGTATATAGTCCTAGTTGTTGTGCTGTACGCTGGTTCGTATATAGTCCTAGTTATTGTGCTATACGCTGGTTCGTATATATAGTCCTAGTTATTGTGCTATACGCTGGTTCGTATATATAGTCCTAGTTATTGTACTATACGCTGGCTTGTATATAGTCCTAGTTATTGTGCTATACGCTGGGTCGTATATAGTCCTAGTTATTGTGCTGTATGCTGGTTCGTATATATTCCTAGTTATTGTGCTATACGCTGGTTCGTATATAGTCCTAGTTATTGTGCTATATGCTGGATCGTGTATAGTCCTAGTTATTGTGCTGTACGCTGGTTCGTATATAGTCCTAGTTATTGTGCTATACGCTGGGTCGTATATAGTCGTAGTTATTGTGCTATACGCTGGTTCGTATATAGTCCTAGTTATTGTACTATACGCTGGCTTGTATATAGTCCTAGTTATTGTGCTATACGCTGGATCGTGTATAGTCCTAGTTATTGTTCTATACTCTGGCTTGTATATAGTCCTAGTTATTGTACTATACGCTGGTTCGTATATAGTCCTAGCTATTGTGCTATACGCTGCTCCGTATATAGTCCTAGTTATTGTGCTATAACAGCATTACAATGTGATATGTATGGGGACTATTATTGGCTGTTGTGAGAGATATGACTTAGTCTGTATATTTCATTATGATTATCTGGTCTGCCACAACCCTTCCCCCTTCCTCCTTTTTTTATTGTTTTTAAATAGATGAACTTTTGGCTCTTTTGATGTTAATAAAGATTTATCTGTTTTATTTTTGTCATAATATTCATTTTATATGTAGGTTGATTTTATGTTTTTTTTCTGTACTTTTACTACTCGATATTCCAAAAGGTTATCTAGGATAGCAAAGCTGATCCTTGAATAAAATAGAGAGTCTCTGGGGCAGATATTCAGTAGGATGTTCCTTCTTTAAGGTCTGGTTCACATCTGCGTTCTGTAATCCGTTTGGGGAGTCTGCATAGGGACTCCTCCGAACGGACTACCAAACACATTGGCAAGCGGTGTACAGTGAAAGCACACGGACCCCATAGACTATAATGGGGTCCGTGTGCTTTTCGCGCGGAACATGCGGACAGAAAAGATCTACTTTTCTGTCCGCACGACTCGTGCAGAGACCGCGTGCCTCCAGCTTCAGAAATAAAATGATTATAGGGCAGGGCATGGCGTTATAATAATTTTCTAAATCACTGTATTAAATCATAACTAAACTTTTGAACAACTTTTTGTTTTTCTGGCAGGATTTGTGACCTTAATACAGGATTTCACAGAAAGGAGGAAAAATATATTAATAAAGTATACTACAAAATGTATTTGTGACACAAAGATTGTGTAATACAAGTGGTGCTGCAGTAACTCAGAAGCACATGTATACAGTGGACGGGGCTTCTTCGCCAATCCTATTACTTTTATAGGAGCAATGCTGAATGTCCTGGCCATCCACTAGCTGCTACAACAGCTGATCTGTGTGGGCTCTGTGTGTTGAACCTCCACAGATTCTATGCTGATGATCAGTATGAAAATTTGATTTGGCTCTGGGAAAACCCCCGTAAGAGTAATAGTTATCCACTGATGGTGCCTATTCGCTCCCTATAGTCCCCTTCTCACATACTGGCGACAGTCCCACACTTCTCATGGTCAGGTCACCTTCCTCACCAGTGGGTATATAGTATTATGAGCGCCTCAATGTTTTAGGTGCACTACTTCATTTGTATAACTTAAGAGAAAAACTAGCACTGAGTGTCACTTTAATAGAGTAAACTAGATAATGATCATAGTGCCGTGTTCTGCTCTAGTGGGTAAGTGTTGTTCATGGGACAGTCCTTTTTAAGGCTGGTCTTACACGGCTGTAATGTAAGTCCGCAATTGAGGGTTTTCAATTGCGGACTATTTGCGGACACATTATATTCAATGCGGCCTCTTACACCACTGGATATTTTATCTGTGATGTGGCTGGGCTGCAACCGTGGTCTGCAATTTATAGCACAGGTCCGTAATGGCCGTGAATTGCGGCACTGCAAGGACTCGCCCATAGAACTCTATGGGCGAGTGCAGCAGGACATGGACATCTGCGGAGTCTATGTTGCTGATCAGCAACTTGCGGACCGTACATTCATTACGGTCGTGTAAGACCAGCCTAAGGTGGCTCTGAAACACTAAAACATCAGGTTTTTTGTTTTTTTTTCTAAATCGGTGTGAAGTTTTGCTAGTGGGTGAATAGTACTGTGTACTTATAGCACATTCTTTTTAGGCTGTTCCCTTATTGATTCTCTAGGGGCCAGCCACTCTCTATTAGACTTATTACCTATATATTCCTAGACCAAAAGGGATTTGTCTTGTGACTGTGCCTGCCCCTTTTCAACACCGTTTTGTTCTTAATATAGATTTGCCACAGACCATTTATATTTATCAGTTTATTCTTGGCAACATATTATAAAACTGCGCAAAAAAACTCCCTTTCAGAATAACCTCTCACACTACTCTGCACGAAAAGTGCGCAACCGTGTACCTTCTTTCTGTTTCTTATCTTGTACTGCTTTGAGCCTTATACCATTTTATTAGCCATTTACACCAAAAGCAAAACTGCTACTGGTTCCATCTTAAAAGGAAACTTTTTCAGGTAGAATATTAAATATGTTTTTTAGCCTTCCCTCTGTTTTATTAAAAAGTGCCAGATTTTCTATAAAAATGTCTGTAAGTAAATTACCTGAGAAGATTCACACCAGACTGTTTTTTGGGGAGACATAATACAAGGCTGAAGGGGGGATTCACCTATAGCCGTGATTCTGGTGTCATTTTAAACCAAAGATTCTTAATTTTAAAATTCACAGGGATCTGTTAGCTACAAAAGCGGAGATGTAGACAGTTAAACAGGACCTTTCACCACCTCCACTTATTGAAGTATTTGTCATCTGTGAATAGTTGTCACTTCATTGACTCCAGAGCAGTTGGAGTATTTTCTCTAGCCCCTATCATTCCCGAGTAACAAGCACAGGTAGTTCTGATGCCTGATATGCTATTGAAGCTTTATAGTGTCAGAAGGGCGGTGTCAGCCAGGGGGTGTGATTCAGAGCTCCAATCAGAAGCAGCTAGTCAGAGCTCAGAGTCATCCCCCTTGGATGACTGGACTGGACTGCGCCCAGTCTCCACTTTATGGGTTTCCGTCTTCTGCCCGTGAGCATCTTCTGTCTCTCTGCGGCGAAACCATTTTTTATTTTAAACTGTACACAAAATCCTGCATGTCCGACTTTGTGTCCGGTTAAAAAAACTGGTTTCGGCGCGGAGAGGCAGATGATGCTCACGGGCATTCAAGTGAATGGGTTTGAAAACTGACTTCCGCATTTCCGTCTCCTGTCCAGTTTCTCGGGCAAAAGACGGAACCCTCAAAGCAGAGACCTGGCGCGTTTGTGAACCCGCCCTTACCTGCTCCTGCTTGACACCACCTTCCTGACCGTGCAGAGCCAGAATATATCAGGCACCAAAGATAAAGGCATTCATTGCTCAGGAAAGGTGGGGAATAGAGAGAAAATACCAACTGTGCCAGAATCAGTGAAGCAGCAGATATTTACAGTGAAGGAAATAATTATTTCATCCTTTCCTGATTTTGTAAGTTTTCCAATTAAAAAAGACATGAACAGTCTATAATTTTAAGGGTAGGTTCATTTTAACAGTGAGAGATAGAATATATCAAAAATAAAATCCAGAAAATCACATTGTATAAATTTTATAAATTTGAAATCTATGGAGAAGGGAATGGGAAGAGGAGAACCGATGTCAACATTGTTATTCAATAGTGATCATCACAGGGGAAAGAATGAGGGAAATAACATGGGAAAGAACCGTTTTTCTTTAATGAAATACTGTATATACTCGAGTATAAGCCTATCCAAATATAAGCCAAGGCCCCTAAATTATCCACAAAAAGCTGGGAAAACTTACTGACTCGAGTATAAGCCATGGAGGGGGGGGGGGGTCCACCATTGCAGATAAAAAGTCTGGTCATGTGCATTGTAGCTTAGTAACACCAAATGCCTCATAGTAATAGCAGTTAACCCCATCATGTTCCTCACATTAACCCCCTATGTGCCTCACATAAGAGTTACTGATATGTGGGACACACAGAGGTAATAATTAGGTATCTTCATAATTAAGGTCCTTTATTAGTCCCCTCATGTGTCTCATATATTAGTAACCCTTATATGGGGCACACAGGGGTTAATATGAGGGACTTGATGGGGTTAACTGTTATTAATGTGAGGCACATGGAGTTACTGAAACTGAATAACCCCAAATGCCTGACAGTAATAGGCAGAGTAATAGGCACAGCAGGTACCTGTGTGTGTTACTGTCACCTTACTGTAGCTTCCTCTCCTCCATATGACAGACATCTTCTATAAGACGCAATGAATCCTGGCCCCTGACTTATCTGCAGATGTTACATTCTAGTAGTTACAGGACCTTTGATGACATCACAGTCACGTGACCTACATGACAAGCCAATCACAGAGCAGTAGCACTAAAGGACCTCCACCTTCGTTTAATTTATGCAGGTCCTTTAAGTTTACTGTGCTCCCTGGACCCTGACTCGAGTATAAGCCGAGGGGGGCTTTTTCGGCATAAAAACTGTGCTGAAAAAGTCGGCTTATACTTGAGTATATACGGTATATCACCGGTATGTCACTAAGTTCTTTTCCTCATCCTCACTACAGAGTTTTGAAATTTAAATCAAGTTTTAAAGGTTTAGCTACCCTGTGTTAAAAAAAACAAAAACAAAAACAAAAAAAGCAAAACACATTGGACAGCCCATTTAACTACTTCTGTGCGTGACCCCACAGAGTCCACATATCGGTCTCTCGTATTATACATGTATTCAGAACCGGCTCTGCTTCCGCACAATAAACCATCTGAGTGATAAAACATTTGCTTCTCATTTTGTCTGGGTCATGCGTCTTCCATCAGCCCATGACAATTCATCACAAAAACGTGATTCCTGTTTCCCGTCATGGATTATCACTTGATCATTCTCCTCGTGTACTCCTTTTATTATAATAGAAGACAGAAGATCCATGTGACATCATTCAGTGTGCTGGGGCCAAGAACTGTCTCTATCAGAGGAAATTACTTCAAGGAAACACTAACACAATGTGGATGAAATGCTGTTATTTTGTAGGTGCGAGTGTCCTGAGTGATGACGCTCGTACTACCCGACTCTGCCAGCACTTATTACACTGCACACAATGTGTCATGCACACTATGGATGAAAGTTAATGTATTTTTCACCCTGTAAAAGGGTTTATTTTACCTGTTAAATAATATTCTTTCTCTGAACTGCTTCAGCATCAGGTGTACAATCCATTTTTCTACCTGGTCTTGTATACAAGGATGCACATCGATATCTGACCAGTCACTGGCCTCAGCAGTGTATCTGCATTGCCCACCTGAATTTAGCACACTGTTTGCTTTCCCGATCTGTGCCCCGGGTGAAGAGCTATCGGTCCCGGTACTGTAGCTGTTTACAGTCAGAAGAGTGTTTCTGACAGTCAGTCAGGTACGTCCTTCTCCACAGCAGCGCCTATCAAGTTGTACAGTGTGAGTGTGGAGGAACGCCCCCTCCCTCTGCTCACAGTGCTCATCCATAGATGAGTATTATCAGGAGGGGAGGGGGCGTTCCTCCCCGCTCACACAGTACTGTCAGAAACACCCTTCTGACTGTAAAGAGCTACAGTACCGGGACCGAAAGCTCTTGGGGCACAGATCGGGAAAGCCGACAGTGCGCTAAACTCAGCACACTGTCAGCTTTCCAGCAGTATATAGAACTGCCTGTGCCCAGATCGGTGAAAGATCCTCTTTAAGCCAAACTCTGTGGCATTAAAAGCAACTCTGTCAGTAGTAAAAGTCTTACTATTATTATTTATTTATAATCTTGGGAAATGGTTCTTTAAGGCATAGGGACATCATGACAAAGAAGTCCCTGCACCGAGACCAAATCATCTAAATGGCTGCCATGTAATGCTTCATTTTCCCATTGGTGGCATAGCTTCAGTATTAAAGGGATTGTTTGTGATGAGATTCCTTTAAATCAACTTTTGTTGCTCTGACACAGGATGAGGTCTGTATGCTTTAGACCAGGGGTCCTCAAACTTTTTAAACAGTGGGCCAGAGGCAGAGCAGGTTGCACAGAGATCGGGAGCGGTGCCCTCCAATAGGTAAAGTGAAGTGCACTCCATGGCCTGGCCCGAGCTCCCCAGGAGCTTCATTATAAATGCACACCTGCCGGCGTTGTCATCGGGGCCAGACAGAAGTGCTTGGCGGGCCGCAGTTTGAGGACCCCTGCTTTAGACTCTTGTCTACACAGCACCTCTTGTTGGATCTATTGGTGCATCCATTCAAAGTGAAGTGCACTCCATGGCCTGGCCCGAGCTCCCCAGGAGCTTCATTATAAATGCACGCTTGTCGGCGGGGCCAGACAGAAGTGCTTGGCAGGCCGCATGTGGCCCACGGGCCGCAGTTTGAGGACCCCTGCTTTAGACTCTTGTCTACACAGGACCTCTTGTTGGATCTATTGGTGCATCCATTCACTCTCATTGTGCTACATGGGACTTGTCACTCCGATAAGATGTCATAGACAATATGCGTGGATGTTACTACCAGAGTCCTTTTTGTCAGTTTTATAAGTTTTAGATCCTCAAACAATTGTAGCTTTACAAATCATATTATGTGTGTATATCAATGTACATATATAATCATGTATTTTTTCCTTCTAATATTTTTCTTCTGTTTATTTTGCAGGTTGGCTGGAGCACTGCACGAGATTATTATACTTTTCTGTGGTCACCGATGCCTGAAAATTATGTTGCAGATTCAACTCGTAACTGTGTGCTGACTTTTCAAGGTAAGACTAGACTTCAAAACCCTTCCAAGTGTTAAATACACCAATAGTATATGGGATATTTGTGTATTGCAAAAGCTGCAGATTTTCTTGTGTCGTCTGAGGACACCCTACATAAAACTGTGAAAAAAAAAAAAGTTTAAAGAAAATATAATAACAAATAAAATAAAAGTTCTAAATCAATCCTTTCCCTAGAATACATATAAGGGCGGGTTCACACCAGCACTCGATCTCCGTTATGCAGGTTTCCATTTTCTGTCAGAAGAAGACGGAAGCCGGCATTCAGTGTCCGCCGGTGAGCGCCCGTAAGTGTCCTCTGCTCTTCGCGGCGAAACCGGTTTTTTCTTTTTTTTACCGTCACAAAGTCCTGCATGTCCGACTTTGTGTCCAGTCTAAAAAACAAACGGTTTCTCTGTGGAGAGCAGGAGATGCTCACTGGCGGACACTTTTCAAACCCATGAATGGGTTTGAAAACTGCCTGCCGGTTTCCATCTCCTGCCCGGTTTCTCTGGCAGGAAACAGAGACCTGCATAACGGAGATCGGGTGCTGGTGTGAACCTGCCCTCAAAGTAGAAAATTACTGTGAAACATACACATTAGGTATCCCTGTGTCTGAAAGTGCCCAGTCTACTGAATATAGGGGATCTGCAGTGCTCCTGTTCCATCGGGAAGGGGTTAATAGGAACATTGCAGATACGCTATATTCAGCCAGGCTGAATTCCAAATGGGGAGAAAAGACCCCAGTCCTCAAGGAAGGAGCAGATAGACAACCAATACACCCCCTCCCCTTTTCCAGCGTCTACTGCACCCACAAATTCCGGGCATTTTAATTTTTGAAATTTTCCAGTAGCTGCTGCATTTCCCCCCCTCGGCTTATAGTCGAGTCAATAAGTTTTCCCAGTTTTTTATGGTAAAATTAGGGGCCTCGGCTTATATTCGGGTCGGCTTATACTCGAGTATATACGGTAAATTTGATTCTGAGCTGCCATATGTTTTATGTTCTTGCTTCCAAATATTTCTTTCATTCGATCTATAGAAGCCCTGTCCAAATGTTTCATCTGTTCCCCCAGTAATAGATTTTCTGCTTTTTGTCTGTTCTCTGACTGGACTTGGCTTGGGATGTCGGTATCTCCCTGGGTAATTCACCTGTTTAGTGAGCAGCTCAGCAAAGTCTTGCGTTGGTGTCCAATAGCAGCTGGGCGCTTCCACCTGTATAAACTAGCCACTAGGCCATAAACTGGGGCCTGGATGGATACACAGTGCACTCCATTTTGCCGCTAGCTGAGTTTTATGAAGTTTTGTGTAAAATGTCCATATGAGAATTCAATGAGCCAAGTTGTGAAGGCATACATTTAATATGGAGCACTAAAACGGTAGCATTCTCTGGATCTCCGACATGCAGCTGACCTATAGTGCTGAACAGTATGGAGACTGCTATTTTTTTAAGAACTGGTTGCATAAAATACACGTCTCTTACCTGTTACTAGACCAGCATGAGTTAGACTGAATGTCCAATACCAGAATGAACACAGGAAATATTCCCTATGGACCCAGCCTATGCAAATGTTTATTTAACTCTGTATATGCTTGTGTAGTCTGAAGTATATGTATTACCACACAGTATATGAGACAGTGGCTGAAGGCGTATAAGTTGAAGGAAAACTAGAGAAAATGTGAACAGAGCCATAGCTTCTGATACTCCTGACGTCAAAATGATTTTAAAGGGGTTGTCCCATCTCAAGGATCCTAGCTATACTGCTAGCTTATGTGGAGTGAAGACTTTTCCTAAATACATTGCTTCATTAAAACTGCTTTGTTTGGCCGCTATCTTAATTTATTCACTTCATTGTTTACACTGCGTTTCCATAACCATGGGCCTGGGGCTGATCTTCTCTCTCCGCCCAGGACAAGTTATGTAGCTCCCTGCTCTCAGGAGGGAGGGGGAGCTGAGTGCTCGGAACAGCTTGTATTTCTGAGCTGTTTATCTCTCTTTGTTATCAGTCTGCTAATTGAATTTTGTTGATAAGGGCTAAGACAGGGAGTCTGTTACCTCTGTATGTAACACAGACCTAAAACTGAGTTTATTGCAAGCTGACTCTTGTTCCTGTAGCATATAAGTTTGGGATTCTCATCACCTATCAAATCCAGCTCTGCTACATCAGCTTCATATTGTTCATCTTCCAGTGATACTGTGCTAATTTATTTACAACCATCCCTCATTACTGACTGCAAACATGTACTGCTATAAAGAGAGATAGCAGAGCAAGTGAAACCCCACCCACCAATGTAGTGAGAAAACCAGGAAGTGTACAGAGCATGCAGGTTGGTGAAACAAGTGAGTTAGGAATACCCCTTTAAGTTATGCTGAATTGCAGTGTCTAAGTTGGAGAACAATTTTGACTTGATATCAATGAAAGAAGTTTTCCAGGATATGCTTAGGATGGGCATCATAATCAGACCTCTGCCCTCCAGAGCAGGTACTAGAACACCATAAAGCATTTCTCAATTTCGTGCCTATGAATAGTACAGCTGTTCTGTATCTATTATTTCTTTTACTTGCATAGTGCCAACATATTCCGCCGAGCTCTATAGACCATGTCATCACTCTCTGTCCCACATCGACATAAGTCACACCACTACCAAAGTTGTGTAACTTACTGCCATATGACTTTATTGGAGCTACAATTAGGCTATAAAAACACAGTCAAGTTGAATACAAGCAACTTCCATTGAAGTCTATGGTAAAAAAAAAAAAAAAGGTCACTTTCAACCGGTGACCAAAATCCATAAGGCGGCATGTCACTTTGTGACTTGTTTGACTTTTTACTGCACAAGTGTCGCGGTGTAACCCCAGCATTGCTGCTTCCAGCAAGTTTTCGTTGGGGCAGGAGTCTGAGCCGAGCTGTGGAAAAATGTTGTAGTCAGGGATTTGGTCTCCCGACTCTGCAGCCCCTTTTTAGACACCTGTGACAATGAGATTGAATAATATATATGATTGTATATGTTACCCCCGTTTATCCAAAAATAAGCCCTACCCTGAAAATAAGCCCTAGCTTGATTTTGCAGAGTTTTTGGAGTAGGCTTGAAATAAAAGCCCCAGATACAGTCATCACCTTCAACGCTAGGTCGTGTCATGAGACATCACATAGATGGATTATGCACACTTTAAAAAGGGCTTGTCCCGAAACACGTCATGTGTTTTATCGACTTGGAACTATGCTTTACGTGTGTTAGCCACCACGTTCCTCAGGCCAGCAGCCGCTCTGTGAGGTCCTACTGGATCCTATCTGATTCTACATGACATAAGTGGTTGTGAACTGATCCCAACCCGCCAAGGTGAGCAGCTTTATACCAGCTATTTGCTTTTACACTATTAGCACTCTGTGTTGTCTTTTTCTCTTCTTTTGTCATCACATAGACGGAGAATAGGCAATACCGTAGCTTCCAACCAACCTGGACAAGTGTCCTGTTACCTTTCGCCACATCAGGGCAAAAACGGCTCACCTTCTCCGGAGCCCTGCTTTCCGAGTGCCGCCTCTTTGGTCGTGCCTCCCCGTGGCTGTATACTGTGGGCTTGGCTACTTACCGGACATCAGGTGTCACCCCTGCTCACTCTCGCAGACGTAGCCACTCCACTACGGCACCTCCCCCTTAGCGTAATGGAGAGGAGATAGTGACGGCACCGGGCCACTGCTACACTAAGGGTATGTTGACACGGCGGAATTGGCATTCCTCATGTGAACATTATGCGTAGCTAGCCATGACAGGATGCCGATGCAGTCAACCAGTATCTCATTGCGGCAGTCCGCTCCGGATAAGGCCCAAATGAATGGGACTAATCAGGAGGGAGCCTCACGCTGCAGACACCACGGCTGATTCAGCTGCAGAATCCGCGGCAATAAGGGTTATCTTACTGCTTTTTTCTGCTACTAGCTAGCGGAAAAAAAGAGGCGAGCGGCTCCCATTGAAGTCAGCATTTTTTGGCTGTAGCTCACTACGTGCGACCTTAGTTTGAGGCTGGGGCCTCAAATTGTAGAATAGCTGTATTTTTTTTATTTTTTTTTGCAGATATTTTTAAGCTAAAGAGTTTCTTCAACAGGAATGGGAGATATATAGGAAGCTTTATAATCCCTTCTGCTAAATTCACCTCTGGGTTTGGCTCAATCGCAGAAAAATCAGCAGCAAGAAAAGCAGCTTTTCTACAACTCTGAGTGATCTTGAGACGGATGGGGAACTGAAAGACAATAGGGAAGGATAACTAATCCTGGCGGATATTCAGGCACTGGAAACGCAGACGAGACAGTCTTAAAAGTGCATCCAATGTATCAGTCTGGCTGATGCTGATGATAAATCTAGTGCGTCTTTAGACCTCACCAATTGGTTGGCTTACACCAGGTTCACACTAGCGCCGCCTTTCTCCATACCTTTGTATGATTTTAGTTAAGATTACCGATCACATATGCTCGTCTCTGTTCGAGTTCTCTCTGCTTCCCTTATGAGTGAAAGGAGGGCCCAGCTGCACTTTTGAGTATAATCTGACAAAGCGCCGCAGTCATTCTGGCAGCACATGGCCAGCGATTGTGATTCTGTGAATGTGGTGTTTTCTGAAATCCAGCAGGCCAAATGCTCACATTCCCAAACCTGATCCACTGTTGATAGAAAAACTGCAGTTTTCTCTGTTTGAATAGCTGCGGCGTAAGTGTCCAGCTCGGCGGGTCTGCGCAGATCGCTTGTGATGTGAAAGCGTCCAAGAGTACGCAGAAAGAAAAATGTGCTAAAGAGCTTTACCGCGTTCCAGAATAAACATTTGTGTTACTACAATCCAAAGTACCTGGTTCCTCAAACAGCAATGTTATTCCAACTTGTAGCAATCCATCAAATTCATTCTTTGTGCAGGAGCGCTGGGATCCTTGCTTGTAGACTCTGCACACACCCTCCTTCCGGATGCTCTCACTAAATCTTTAGAAGACCATTTTATATATGTATTTTTAGCAGAGCGTCCATTAATGCTGCTTACTCGGAAATTGCTTTCTAACTAAAATAATGTTGTGAATTTGCAGACATGGAAAGTCGGTTGTAAAGCGGTCCTCATCTAGGGCTCTTCTGTTTTGTGCACAGAAATTTCTCGAAAAAGGTTCTCTGGGTTTTGTACCGAGCACCCTGTATATTTTTATGGAAAAAATCCATTAATCATGTACATGTTAGTATGGAAACCCCATCAACCAGCATGGGGCAAAAAAAAAAAAATTGCCTATTCCCAGTTGTGGCTAGCCGATGTGCAATAAGGGGGTGGTCACAAGTTTGTTCTTTTAAGTATTCCAGAAATCTTTAGAGAAAATTGACATGGTAGAGATTAAAATGAGAAAAAAGTGTTTTTCTATACCTACAGTACTGTGCAAAAGTTTTAGGTAATAAATGCTGGGTTTAAAGGGCTTTTCCGGCCCCAAAAGGGTTTTTCATACTGATGACCTGTCCACAGGAGAGTTCATCAGAATGTGATTTATTTGGATTTGATGCCCGCACCCCGCACAGGTTAGCTCTTACCACAGCCTTCAGGTGGCAGAAGTCACAGCAGTGGGTGAGGAGCGGGTGCAGTTGCTTCTATTAGAGATGAGCGAGTAGTATTCGATCGAGTAGGTATTCGATTGAATACTACGGTATTTGAAATACTCGTATTCGATCGAATACCGCTCGCTATTCGCAGTAAAAATTTGATTCAGAACCAGCGTTGATTGGCCGAATGCTATACAGTGTGTAGCATTCAGCCAATCAACGCTGGTTCTGCAGGACGAGTAAAAGCAAAGCGGAAGGAGTCCGGGCCCACATACAGAGAAAGAACTGTACAGAGCAGGACACGGCACAGGGAGAATGATAGACCCGCAGGATAGTACCTTTGAGTAGCAATCCCCAGCATCCCTCCTGCAGAACCAGCATTGATTGGCTGAATGCTATACAGGAGGCTCGTCTTTGACAGTCAAAACTTCAGCATCAATGACATCCCTGCAGAAATCCCAGGGCCACAGAAAGGTTAATCCCCCATGTGTAGAGCCCTGCACACCAGAGGTGCCCGCACAGCCGCTTACCTCCTACATGACAGTAGCCAGCCATTGTACATGAAGTGAAGAACTTACCTGAAGCAGGTAGTCAGCTCGCCTGTAGACTTCAGGCAGGGGTACTTGGTGGTGTAAGTCTAAGATCGGACCACAATGTAGACAGTATATTTAACATTAGAGCAGTCTACAATGAGGTCCGATCTTAGACTCCACCTCGTCAAAGACGAGCCTCCTGCAGAACCAGTGTTGATTGACCGAATGCTATACACTGTATAGCATTCAGCCAATCAACGCTACATTGTGGTCCTATCTCAGATCAATGGTCGTTCTGTAGGGAACTCATCTTTGACAAGGTGGAGTCTAAGATCGAACCACAATGAAGACTGCTCTAATGTTAAATATGCAGTCTACATTGTGGTTCAATCTTAGACTCTGCTTTGTCAAAGACGAGCTTCCTACAGAACCAGTACCGCACTCCTGCCCAAGCACTCTCCTTCGCTCCTTATCAACACTCTCCTCCTGCTACTCATGGACTTGGTGAGTCCTATTTGTCGAATAGTGGTTTCCCCTGAAACAAGCATTTGATTCCCATAAACTATAATGGGATTCGATATTCGATCGAGTAGTCGAATATTGAGGACTACTCGAATCCATTATTCGAATCTCGAGTATTTAACTACTCGCTCATCTCTATCTTCTGTTCATGCAATGGGAGCGGCGCCGCAGCCCTGTCCACTGCTGTGACTTAAAGCTAGTTTACACGGAGTTAAATGAACTCTGCGTGTACACATTCTGTTGTGGCATTCCCCGATGGATTAGGCCCAAATGAATGGGCCGCAGCTGAATCAGCTGCGGAGTCCGCGGTAAGATAGGGCAGCTCGCTTCTTTTTTCTGCTACTAGCTTAGGGAAAAAAGAAGCAAGTGGCTCCCATTGAAGTCAATGGGAGCCATTTTTGGTAGCGGATTTTGAGGCGGATTCCGCGTCAAAATCCGCTGACAACTTTCCCCGTGGGAACTAGCCCTTACAATGCCGGGAGGCTGCCAGGACAGATGATCTCCACAATAGGTCATCCGTGTCAAAAATCCTTTGGGGCCTGAGAACCCATTAATAGTTTATTTTTGTCAATTAACAAAATGAAAGAGAACCTGTCACCATCATTTGCCCCAGCAATATACCATAGTATTACCAAACACTACATTATCCCCCTATATGCTATTTGACCGTGTGACATCACGCAGACAGCACTTTTTCATCTGTAACACCACCTCCATGTCCTATGGATTGCACCTCCTCCAGATCCTCTTTTTCTAGTCTGAAAAATCACAGAACAGTCTAATACAAGCCTGTGCAGAGCAGCGCTGAAGAGAGTGGAGGGCTTGTAGTAGTATCCAGCCCATGTGTTTTATTTCATCAGGAGGCTGGCAATGTGCTAGGGGTGCACATTTAAGGTGACAGTTTCCCTTTAAGTGAATAAACAGAAGCAAAATCAGTATTTGGTGTAACCGCTCTTAATGTACTTTTGGAGATCGTTTTTGAAGGAACTTGGCAGGGAGATTGTTCCAAACATCTTGGAGAACTAAGCCCAGATCTTCTGTGGATGTAGGTTTGGTCCAATCCTTCTGTCTCTTCATGTAACCCCAGACAGACTGGTTGAATGTTGTTGCTCTGCATGCACAATATCATCACTTCTAGGACTCCTCCTCCAAAGAGCGAGCACACCAAATATTGATTTTTTTTTTATTATTTATTTATTTTTTGTTCACTTCATTTTGTTGTAGGACAACAATAAACCATTATCACTTCTATTTCTGAAAGCATTCTTATATTGCACCATTTTTCCATACCTGCAACTTTTGTGCAGTACTTTATACTTACACGATTTTATACTAAAACCAGTAGAGAGAAATGTCCAGGACTTTATTTCTGCCAATTTTCAGTGGATTCTGCGTCGGACCTTGCATAGCCTAAAGTTAAGGTCACATCAGCCTTGTTTTGGCCATCATAGAGAAGGGACATGTGAAATGTCAGAAGTAACTGGAAAACCCGAGGTTTGGCATTTAAAGAACCTGGTCAGGAAGTGAGTTAAATAAACAAACAAACCAGATAAAAAATGTATTTTGTGGCAATTCTATGGAAGCCTAGTTCTTTTATTATACATCAATAGTGCACATTTCTGGATTTATGAACATTTTAATCAAATGTCCACCCAGAAGCTCAGAAATTACCTGATATTTGTTTTTCTCAGGTTGGTGGCATTCCAGTTCCTCTCTATGAGGGCAGAGCTGAGATATGTGACTGGTTTAGCTACAGTCTGAGACTCACCTCTGGTCTCTTTATTGGTTTAGGCACTGGTCCCCCCCCTGCCCTTCCATGCCCGGCCCCCCTGCCCTTCCATGCTGGGCCCCCCTGCCCTTCCATGCTGGGCCCCTCTGCCCTCCTATGCGATCCCATGTGATCTTCTGGAACTATAATGGAAACCTGTTATGGTTCTCCAAGTTATAGAATAACTCTACCTGTATGAATTGTCATATACTTCAAAATCGGAGTAACTTTGAAGACCTTTTTACAGATGTTTATTCTTCTTTCATGTTGTCTCTATTTATTTAAGAGCTGCCATTAAAATTTTGCAGGTTGTTTTCTAGACCTCACAGCATTTTTTTTTTTTCTTTTCTTGTTGCTGTCAAACATGTGGCTTTAGCTCTAAGGGCTCGCTCACACGGGGCAAGAGGGGGCGGATTCTGACACTGAATCCAGCTCAATCCGCCCCCTCACAATAGAGATCTATGTAGACCGCTAGCTTTCTTTTTTTATGTAAGTGGTATGTTCCGACTCACAGAAAAAAAAAAAAAAAGCAAGTTGCCCTTTCTTCAGGTAGACTCGGCGGCTGAGTCAGCCCCAGCGTCCTCCTCGCGACAGCACCCTCTGTTCTAGGCCCATCATTTGGGCCTACTCCGGAACGGGAAGCCGCGACTGTCTGAAGCTGCGACAGGCGCATTTTGGTCCTATTCTGACACTGCTTCCTGCATCAGAATCAGGACCAAAATACGCAGTCCTGTGCCCTGTGTGATCGAGGCCTAACTGTCTTTTAAGTTCCCCCAATTCTCTTCGGTACCTTTTTTTTTTAAATTTTGTTTAAAAACTAAGAAATCTTCATTTTCTGGTTTTAAAATCCATCTCTTGTCTGTCTTTAGGTTACTATCTTCCCAATGATGACGGAGAGTTTTACCAGTTCTGCTATGTGACCCATAAAGGAGAAATCCGTGGAGCTAGCACCCCCTTCCAGTTTCGCACTTCATCACCTGTAGATGAACTATTAACCATGGAAGATGAGGGCCATTCGGACATGTTGGTGGTGACAACTAAGGCTGGACTACTTGAGGTATGTTTCTAACACATATAATCATTTATAGAACATGTTAGTTTTACAGCTGTTTGCATGGAATGGGGCATTTTACTGTCTCAATGCAACACTTTTCACCTTACGGTTGCCTGAATTTCATTTGCAAATGATTTCTATTGTTAGAATATTTGTGGTCTGGTGTAATAGCTAGAGTGGAGCTGTGAGTATAATATGCCATCTGACAACGGACGCCCAGACATTTCCAATCTCTTGGTAGCGCACTTATAAGTGCAGATAAGGTGGCAAGGACAGTCCAGGTCTATATGGGCAGCTATGCCCGACTCCTCCCTCTTTGCCTTGATAGACAGTGCCAGCCTGTTCTGGCATCCCATGTATGTTCATTACCACTAAGCAAGTAAAAGGTATGGATATGGTACATTCAGATACACCAAAGCCACATGAGATAATATATAATGACTTGGAGGCAAAAGACATAAGAAATAAAAATTAATGAAATGCACCAATGGGAATAGATTGCAACTCTACAATAGTCACCAAGTTACCTGGCTAGTCCATCCCCAAACTCCCCCCTCTACAATGCCTGATATATAGTACAGCAATAAATCCTAGACCTGGAGGGAGGGGCAGTACCACCCCACATGTATCACCAACAAGCTTCTTGGGGTTTTAAGGGTTATCTTGTATGTTGATTGGAATGTCACAAGTGCACCATTCATTCCCTGCGCATTTGCGGTGCACTCTTTACTATAGAAAAGTACCTCACAATCGTGCTGCACATGCGCCACATCTGTCATCATTACTCCTGGAAAGTCCTGCGGCGTGGTCTCATCCATAGGATATCCTTGAGGCAGACCACATATCCAAAAGGTTTAGAAGTGCCCTACCTAGCACTAAGGGGTTCACACTACTGATGGATGTCCATTCTGATAGTGTCCGTAAAAAAAATCCCAAAAACCTGACGCCTATCATAAATGACACTAATTGATGTTCATGTGTTCAGTTTTTTTTAACTGATCCATTTAGTGGACACATTAGCATCAGATAGTGTCAGTTTTTATACTGTCCTTTTTTTTTTTTTTCTTTATGCTTTCTGAACATATGCAGAAAAGAAAAAGTTTAGCATAATGGACACCCATACGTTACTGTCCATTAGCCATAGCAATTAATGCTAAAACATTACGGATGCTTGTGGTCCGCCATAGGTCCGTTGTTATGAATGGACACAAGTCTTACACAATGAGTTTTATGTCCGCGAAAAAAAAACCGGACATGTTATGACTAGAGATGAGCGAACACTAAAATGTTCGAGGTTCGAAATTCGATTCGAACAGCCGCTCAATGTTCGTGTGTTCGAACGGGTTTCGAACCCCATTATAGTCTATGGGGAACAGATACTCGTTAAGGGGGAAACCCAAATCCGTGTCTGGAGGGTCACCAAGTCCACTATGACACCCCAGGAAATGATGCCAACACCTCTGGAATGACACTGGGACAGCAGGGGAAGCATGCCTGGGGGCATCTAACACACCAAAGACCCTCTATTACCCCAACATCACTGCCTAACAACTACACACTTTCCACATTCAAAAAAACCTCTATCAAAGTGGGAAAATACCTGGAAACCTTCTTTACTCCCCAAATGGATGGACACAAACCCCAATTTAAGCTCAACAAACAGTAACAACCACCCCTTTAAATCACGTTCCCCATGACAACCACAAATGGAATAGGCAATGGGAATTCCAAAAGCCCTCACCCTTAACTGTCATTTTGAGTGTGTGTGTGTGTGTGTGTGTGTGTGTGTGTGTGTGTGTGATGTGGTAAGACCTTCCAAAATTCACTTTTCTAGCCCTTAACATGAGCCCTTCCAAACAAAGTTACATGACCTTAAGCTGAGCTACCAGCAGAGATTGAGGCCCTTGGCATGAGTAGAGCCTTGCACCAGCAGTGTTTTTGGCACTTAGGGTGAGTTGAGCCTTGTACCAGCGTGTGTCCCTTAACATCAGGCGGGCCCTAAGTTCTGCGCTTTGCACAAAAGTTCCACATTAACTAGGCTGAATGGTACAAAGATTAGTAGGCCCGAGAACCAGGAACAGGTCTTGCAATGGCTGTCGGATAACGCTTAAAGCACATTGTCCACCAGCCAGTCAGCCTCTACCTCCTCTTACCCAACAGTCTTGTCCTCCTTCCACCCAAAATTCCCAATCTTCTCAGAACAATAACCCCAACTGTCCCTGCTCCCCAGAGCTGTTCTCCCTTCCTTTGACTGTACCGCAACCTGCCCCTCCATTTCGCGATTCCACGGACCTAACAGACGAGTATCTGTGTCCAGATGCTCAAACACTAGAGTCTCCTCCATTCCATCTCCGGTCGATTTGGTGGCGGATGACCAGCAACCCACCCTCATCGGCGACGATGAGACGCAGTTGCTGTCAGGGCAGCCAGTTGACATGCGCATTGTGCAGGAGGAGGAGGCGAGACAGGAGTTGGAAGAGGAGGTGGTGGACGACGAGGACACCGACCCCACCTGGACAAGGCAGATGTCAAGCTGGGAAAGTAGTGTGGATGTTGAGGCAGGTGCAGCACCAAAAAGGGTAGCTAGAGGCAGAGACATGTCCAGAGGCAGAGGTCAGCTGCTTTGCCGAAGCCAGGCCAGACCCGGAATGTCCGAAGATGTTCCCTTTTGTACCCAGCCCAGAAAAACTCCCCCATCGAGGGCACGTTTCTTGAAGGTGTAGAGTTTTTTCAAGGAATGCGCCGAGGACAGATATAGTGTCGTCTACACAATTTGCCTCTCGAAATCGAGTAGGGGCCCTGAGAAGAGCAACCTGTCCACCACTTCAATGCACCGTCATTTGGAATCCAAGCAATGGAATCAGTGGCAGGCAGCAACGGCAGGACAAACGTCGCCCGCCGTTCATGCCACTGCCTCTGCTCACAGTGCTGGCGATGCACTCCAGAGGACGAGCCAGGACATCACTTCATCTGCCTCCGCCACTTTGTTGACTTCTCCCTCATCCTCCCCTGTTTCTGTCTTATCTCCTTCTCCTGCACCATCAAAGGCACCATCAGGCGCTTCTTTACAACAACCCACCATCTCTCAGACATTGGAGCGCCGGCAGAAATACACTGCTAACCACCCACCCACGCAAGCCTAGAACGCCAACATCGCTAAACTGCTGGCCCAGGAGAGGTTGGCGTTCCGGCTTGTTGAAACTCCCGCCTTCCCGGACCTGATGGCAACTGTGGCACCTCACTATGCCGTCCCTAGCCGTCTCAACTTCTCCCGGTGTGGCGTCCCCGCCTTGCACCAGCACGTGTCACTCAACATCAGGTGGGCCCTTAGTTCCGCGCTTTGCTGCAAGGTCCACTTGACCACCGACACTTGGACAAGCGCCTGTGGTCAGGGATGCTGCAGTGCTTATCTTTAATGACAGGCAGGGTGAATGTGGTGGAGTCTGTTCCCCGGGTGCAAACAGGGGTGGCCTATCTCCTCTCCCAGGCCAAAATTCATGGCAGGAGTAGACTGAAACCCTACGACGCTGCAACCTCCACCACAGCTACTAGCGGCAAACGCTAAAACACTGGTGTGGGGAGACGTCAGCAGGCGGTGCTGAAGCTCATCAGCTTGGGGGACAGACAGCACAGTGCCTCCGAGGTCAGGGATGCCATCCTGGCTGAGATGGCATTTTTTTTTCCCTGCTACACCTGGGGCCTGGCATTTTTACGCCTGTGATAATGGCTGGAACCTGGTAGCGGCTCTGGAGCTTGCCAGCCTCCAACACGTTCCATGTTTGGCCCACGTCTAACCTAGTGGTGCAAAGTTTTTTAAAAACATACCCAAATGTACCGAAGCTACTGTTGAAAATGCGGCGCTTGTGCGCCCACTTTTGCAAGTGCACAGGAGTCGCTGCTAGCCTAAAAACACTCTAGCAAGGCCTACATCTGTCCAAACACAGGCTGTTGTCCGTCATTCACACACGCTGAAACCCTACAATACCATATCTTGAGCAGGGTGTGTGAGCTGCACAGACCTTTGATGGAGTTCCATCTACAAAACCCAAGGGTTCCTCAAAGTCAGCAACCAAAGTTTCTGCACCATGAGTTTCCAGGGGTGGCAGAGTTATGGCTAGGGGAAGAGGCATGGATAGGGATGATGTCTAGGGGCAAAAGCAGTGTGGATGTGGAGGCAAGCTAAGCAGGAAAAACTGGGGGTACAAGCTAAGGCATGGACTGGGGTGATGTCTAGGGGCAAAAGCAGTGTGGATGTGGAGGCAAGCTAAGCAGGAAAAACTGGGGGTACAAGCTAAGGCATGGACTGGGGTGATGTCTAGGGGCAAAAGCAGTGTGGATGTGGAGGCAAGCTAAGCAGGAAAAACTGGGGGTACAAGCTAAGGCATGGACTGGGGTGATGTCTAGGGGCAAAAGCAGTGTGGATGTGGAGGCAAGCAAAGCAGGGAAAATGGTGGCTAGAGGCAAAGGGATGTCCATAGGCAGCAAGGGCAAAGATGCAAAACTCTCCCGTTTCAAGAATTTTCCTGACTTGTTTCCCCACAAAACATTCCTGGGAGGAGGGCTGAAACACCACCCTCCTCCTCCTCCGCTGTTAGATTTACCCCAGCTACGAGCTGAAAACGCTGCAACACTGGTGTGGGGAGACGTCAGCAGGCTGGGCTGAAGCTCATCAGCTTGGGAGACGGACAGCACACTGCCTCTGAGGTCAGGGATGCCATCCTGGATGAGATGGCAATTTGTTTATCCCCGCTGCCCCTGGGGCCAGGTTTTTTAGCTTGTTGGAGGGCTCTGGAGCTTGCCAGCCTCCAACACGTTCCATGCCTGGCCCACATGTTCAATGTAGTGGTGCAATGATTTTTAAAAACATACCCCAAATTAGCTGAGCTAAGGGTGAAAGTGCGGCACTTGGACACCCACTTTCCCAAGTCTACAGTACCTGGAGCTAGCCGCAATACACTCCAGCAAGGCCTACATCTGCCTGAAGCACCTACTGTTGTGCGAGGTCACCACACGCTCTAACCCTAGATACCGTATGTTCAGCAGGGTGTGTGAGCAGCAGAGACCTTTGATGGAGTACCAGCTACAAAACCCAAGGGTTCCTCAGAGTCAGCTCCCTCACTTTCTGCACCATGAGTTTCCATGGGTGGCAGACTTATGGCTAGAGGCACAGGCATGGATAGGGGTGATGTGTAGGGGCAAAAGCAGTGTGGATGTGGAGGCAAGCTAAGCAGCAAAAACTGGGGGTACAAGCAGCCGGTGACATCATCACTGACAAGCACAGCTGTCTGTCAGCTGACAGGCTGACTTTCACCAAAATGAACAGACAATGGATAGACTCATCATATACATGTCAGTTACATGACAAATTTAGTGCAATTTGCAAGTCCAAGATGGTTTGGAGATCTGCGGAGAGGAATCTCACCACCTCTTGCGGGTGCCATCATTTGGAAGGCAAGCCCTGGGCTCAGTGGGTGAGAGCAAGCGCAGGATAATCGTCGTTTGGCCTGGCGGCCACTGCCTCTTACACTGTTGACAGGGCTGGCGCTGCAGTCCAGACCAGGAGCCAGGACACCTCCACATCTGCCTCTGACACTTTGGGGAGTTCACCCTTATCCTCACCTTTTCCTGCCATTTCTCCTTTTGCCCGCGCCATCATGCGCCTCTTCCCAGCAACTCCCCATCTCCCAAGCCTTTCATTTCATGCTAAAGTACAGCGCAACCCACCCACATGCCCAAGGCTTCAACGGCCTCATCTCAAGAAATCTGGCCCAGGAGATGTTGGAATCCCGGCTGGGGGACACTCTGCCCTTTTTGGGCAGAGTGTCTACTGCGCCACCGCACTGTGCCGTCCACACCAGCACTTTCCCCCAAACATGAGGCGGTCCCTAAATTCAGCGCTTAGCCCTAAAGTTCCATGTGACCAGTTACGAATGGACAAGTGCATGCGGACAGGGACGCTACCTTTCAATTTGGGCACAGTGGTTGAATGTAGTTGAGGCGTGGACCGGGTCGCAAAATGTGGTGGCCTGACTTGTCTCCCCACACAACATTCCTGGGAGGAGGGCTGAAACACCACCCTCCTCCGCTGTTAAATTGACCCCAGCTACGAGCTGGAAACGCTGCAACACTGGTGTGGGGAGACGTCAGCGGGCCGTGCTGAAGCTCATCAGCTTGGGGGCCAGACAGCACACTGCCTACAAAGTGAGTCATGCCATCCTCGATGAGACGGCAATGTGGTTTTTGCCACTGCACCTGGGCCCAGGCATGTTGTCATGTGTGATAATGGCCATAACCTGGGATTGGCTCTGTAGCTTGGCAGCCTGCAACATATTCCATGCCTGGGCCACGTTTTTAACTCATTGCTGCTAATCTTTTGAAAAAGGTACCCCAATGTTCCTGAGCTACTGGTGAAAGTGTGGCGCTTGTGCGGATAGTTTTTAAAGTGTATAGTTGCCGCTGCTAGCCTCTATGCACTCCTACAACGCCTGTACCTGCTGGAACAACGGCTGTTGTGCGACGTCTCCACACTGCTGGCACTAAACATATCATGTGTTGAGCAGAGTGTGTGAGCAGCACAGACCTTTGATGTAGTTCCAACTCCAAAACCCTCGGGTTCGTCAAAGTCAACTCCCTCAGTTGCTCAACCATGAGTGGCCATGGGTGGCAGACTTATGTGAAATCCCATCCCATCCATTGCACTGGACACGAAACATTAGCATGCGCTCAGCACAACTTCGGATATGGCAGATGCGTTAAGCAGGGTGCAGGGTACAACACAGACCAGGCCCGAGCACCAGGAACAGGTGTTAGAAATACTGCAGCATCTGCCATTTCCTTCCAATTTTGGGGTTTTGGACCCGCCACCGACTTGTCTGGACCTAAGTGGGGATCATGAGACACAGTTGCCATCAAGGCAAGCTGTGGTCATGTGCGGTTTGCAGTAAGGGGGCAGTGCGCAATTGGAAGAGGAGTTGGTGGATGACGAGGCCACCGACCCCACATGGACAGGGGTGATGTCTAGGGGCTAAAGCAGTGTAGATGTAGAGGGAAGCTAAATCAACAAAAAACCTGGGTAGAAGCAAAGGCATAAACTGGGGTGATGTTTAGGGGTGAAAGCAGAGTAGATGTGGAGGGAAGCTAAGCAGCAAAAACAGTGGGTAGAAGCAAAGGCATGCAAAACTCTACCCTGTTGGAAGACTTATTCCTAGGTCTGGAACACGTTAATGGCCCCCCTGGACAAATTACTGCCACTCAGGGGCCTAGTGTCACCAGGAGGGACAAGTATAGGCGCATGTTGTGGGAATACCTGGCCGACACCAGCTCTGTCCTCTCCGATCCCTCTGTGCTCTACAGCCTAAACTTATTTTCTCATCTTTTTTTCTGAACTGCACATCTCTTGCCTGCTTCCTTTGGGATCTTAGAAATGGTGGTCCACTTCCACAGATGGTAACTTCAATAGACAGTGTAACGGGAGTAGCTGAGGGATCGCTGTCTTAACCACTTTTTGGCACAAAATTAACTTCCAAAGCCAAATATGGTGCAAGTATATGATGCAAGGACACCTACACACCTATCTCTGACACATTGGGGAGTTCACCCTCATGCGCCCTTTTGGCCTGCACCATCATGCGCCTCTTCCCAGCCACTCCACATTTCCCAAGCTTTTCATTGCAGGCAGAAGTACAATACAACCCACCCCCATGCCCAAGCCTGTAACAGCCTCATCGATAAACTGCTGGCCCTGGAGATGTTGGTGTTTGTTTATGCTTCTGGAGACCCAGGCCTTCCGTCAGCAGATGGCAGCTGGGGCACCTCCCTATGCTGGGCCTAGCCGTTACTACTTCTCTTGGTGTGCTGTCTCTGCCTTGCGCCTGCATGTGTCCCATAACATCAATCGGGCCCAGAGCTCTGCGCTTTGCTGCAAGGTCCACTTGACCACCGACACATGGACAAGCGCCTGTGGTCAGGGATGCTGCAGTGCTTATCTTTAATGACAGGCAGGGTGAATGTGGTGGAGTCTGTTCCCCGGGTGCAAACTGGGGTGGCCTATCTCCTCTCCCAGGCCAAAATTCATGGCAGGAGTAGACTGAAACCCTACGAAGCTGCAACCTCCACCCCAGCTACTAGCGGAAAACACTGTAACACTGGCATGGGGAGATGTCAGTAGGCCGTGCTGAAACTGATCAGCTTGGGGGACAGACAGCACAGTGCCTCCGAGGTCAGGGATGCCATCCTGGCTGAGATGGCATTTTTTTTTCCTGCTACACCTGGGGCCTGGCATTTTTGCGCCTGTGATAATGGCTGGAACCTGGTAGCAGATCTGGAGCTTGCCAGACTCAAACACGGTCCACGCATGGCCCACGTTTTCCAACTTGTTGGTGCCATGTTTCTTTGAAACCTACACCATTGTGCCTGATATACAGGTCAAAGTGGGGCCATTTTCGTAAGTGAGAACTAGCCTCTGCTAGGCAGAAAACATTCAGAGCACACTCCTCTCATCTTCGCACCGTTGGCTGGCGGAGGAAGACGAGGGGGTTGGAGTGGCATCTGATGTCCCTATCCCACACGAGGCTAGAGGGTGCACTTCAGTGCATCCCATTGCTTCACCACAAATGGTGTGAAGGGGAGTGGAAAATGGAGGAAATGGAGAGTGACCCTTACAGTTGGGGCCAGCAAAGGCATGCCAAGTAACACACTGGCACACATGGCTGACTTCATCTTGGGTTGCTTTTCAACACATATTTCACATCATGAAGAACAAATAATACTGGATTTTTTCAAGCCTCGAACCCCGGTCTAGGTCTAATGTCTGTTCCTTTCTTATATTAGGGGAGAGGGAAAAAAAATTACTTCAGTGATACGTTTAGCGTACATAGACTGACTATTAATGTGTATCCCACTTAGTGTTGTTAGGGTTACACACCGTCACAACCTGGCTAAAGCTTCTATAGCTGTTAATAAAGTCAACATAACTTTACGGTATCCAAAAAGACAGCTGGTACCGACAGAGAGCAAGACAAATGTCACCCAAAGCTGTGAGCTCTGAACACCCACAGTGACTTTGGCGTCATCATCATTATAAGGGAGCGGGTGGTAATAAATAACTTGGCAGTGCCTAAAACCCAAAAAGCTTATACAACTATATTTACATTAAGATACACAAATGAAACTTTTCAGTAGCATGTCATGAGACAAGCTGATAAGCTCTTCCTTTGTGCAGTGCTATTTGAAAGTTAAACGCTGCCTTTATTTTAATTCTGGAGAAGGTGCAGACATTAGATTTAGAACATGTTGTCTTCATTGTCCAAATCCTCTATATAGGTAACGCGTTTTTCGGGCCGAGCTGTCTGGGAACGAGCTGGTGCAGCACTGACAACCTGGGTGAATATGGCAAGAGCCTGAGATGTAGGGTGAATGAATCCCCAAATTATTTGTGGAATTCCCAGTGAGACAATGGCACTGTATACCAGTATTAAAAATTGTGGGTGCACATAACCCCCATATATTCTTTGAATTCCCAGTCAGACAATGGCACTGTATAGCAGTATTAAAAATTGTGGGTGCACGTAACTCCCATATATTCTTTGAATTCCCAGTCAGACAATGGCACTGTATACCAGTATTAAAAATTGTGGGTGCACATAACCCCCATATATTCTTTGAATTCCCAGTGAGACAATGGAACTGTATAGCAGTAGCAAAAATTGTGGGTGCACGTAACCCCCATATATTCTTTGAATTCCCAGTGAGACAAAGGAACTGTATAGCAGTATTAAAAATTGTGGGTGCACATAACCCCCATATATTTTTTGAATTCCCAGTCAGACAATGGCACTATATACCAGTAGTAAAAATTGTGGGTGCACATAACCCCAATATATTCTTTGAATTCCCAGTCAGACAATGGCACTGTATACCAGTATTAAAAATTGTGGGTGCACATAACCCCCATATATTCTTTGAATTCCCAGTGAGACAATGGAACTGTATACCAGTAGTAAAAATTGTGGGTGCACGTCACCCCAATATATTCTTTGAATTCCCAGTCAGACAATGGCACTGTATACCAGTAGTAAAAATTGTGGGTGCACATAACCCCCATATATTCTTTGAATTCCCAGTCAGACAATGGCACTGTATACCAGTATTAAAAATTGTGGGTGCACATAACCCCCATATATTCTTTGAATTCCCAGTCAGACAATGGCACTGTATAGCAGTATTAAAAATTGTGGGTGCACATAACCCCCATATATTCTTTGAATTCCCAGTCAGACAATGGCACTGTATACCAGTATTAAAAATTGTGGGTGCACGTAACCCCCATATATTCTTTGAATTCCCAGTCAGACAATGGCACTATATACCAGTATTAAAAATTGTGGGTGCACATAACCCCCATATATTCTTTGAATTCCCAGTCAGACAATGGCACTGTATACCAGTATTAAAAATTGTGGGTGCACATAACCCCCATATATTCTTTGAATTCCCAGTGAGACAATGGAACTGTATAGCAGTAGCAAAAATTGTGGGTGCACGTCACCCCAATATATTCTTTGAATTCCCAGTCAGACAATGGCACTGTATACCAGTAGTAAAAATTGTGGGTGCACATAACCCCCATATATTCTTTGAATTCCCAGTCAGACAATGGCACTGTATACCAGTATTAAAAATTGTGGGTGCACATAACCCCAATATATTCTTTGAATTCCCAGTCAGACAATGGCACTGTATACCAGTATTAAAAATTGTGGGTGCACATAACCCCCATATATTCTTTGAATTCCCAGTCAGACAATGGCACTGTATACCAGTATTAAAAATTGTGGGTGCACATAACCCCCATATATTCTTTGAATTCCCAGTGAGACAAAGGAACTGTATAGCAGTATTAAAAATTGTGGGTGCACGTAACCCCCATATATTCTTTGAATTCCCAGTCAGACAATGGCACTGTATAGCAGTATTAAAAATTGTGGGTGCACGTAACCCCCATATATTCTTTGAATTCCCAGTCAGACAATGGCACTGTATACCAGTATTAAAAATTGTGGGTGCACATAACCCCCATATATTCTTTGAATTCCCAGTGAGACAATGGCACTGTATAGCAGTAGCAAAAATTGTGGGTGCACGTCACCCCAATATATTCTTTGAATTCCCAGTCAGACAATGGCACTATATACCAGTAGCAAAAATTGTGGGTGTATATAGCCCCAATTCTATTGCTAGGGGACTTGCAGGGTATTTCTGAGGTGAAGGTGGGGGGGCACACCATTGGAACGGGGATTTGGGGTGTATATATGGGGTATACGGGAATACACTGTCAGTGTGTTCCATTCAGGATCCTGGGAAAGCTGGGTTGCGGCGATTGAGCCCGTCAGTGCCACGTTACACTGACAAGCTTCTCCCTGGAATTGAAGTTATATGTAAGCCCAATATATTCTTTGAATTCCCAGTGAGACAATGGCACTATATGGCAGTAGCAAAAATAGTGGGTGTATATAGCCCCAATCCTATTGCTAGGGGACTTGCAGGGTATTTCTGGGGTGAAGGTGGGGGGGCACACCGTTGGAACGGGTATCGGGGGTATATATCGGGTATACGGGAATACACTGACAGTGTATTCCATTCAGGATCCTGGGAAAGCTGGGTTGCGGCGATTGAGCCCGTCAGTGCCACGTTACACTGACAAGCTTCTCCCTGGAATTTAGCTCTTATAAGAGCTGTTGGTTGTCTTCTCCTTCCTATCCTAGCCTGTCCCTGCCTACCCAGAATCTAAGCCCTAGCTAACTGGACGGAAACCTCCGTCCCCGGTGAATTGCAAGCTCAGAATGACGCGAAGCTGGGCGGCGCTGTTCTTTTAAATTAGAGGTCACATGTTTTCGGCAGCCAATGGGTTTTGCCTACTTTTTTCAACGTCACCGGTGTCGTAGTTCCTGTCCCACCTACCCTGTGCTGTTATTGGAGCAAAAAAGGCGCCAGGGAAGGTGGGAGGGGAATCGAGTAATGGCGCACTTTACCACGCGGTGTTCGATTCGATTCGAACATGCCGAACAGCCTAATATCCGATCGAACATGAGTTCGATAGAACACTGTTCGCTCATCTCTAGTTATGACGCTTTTGGGCTAAACGGACATTAACAGACAGCAGATAAAAATCTCATTGATTTCAATGGGATTTTAACGTATTTATGGCGGATCTGTGAGTGTCCGTTAACATTTTGTAATGGACGCTAGCAGTGGGCACTACTAACTGTAGTATGGACGTCCTCTTACTGCTGACAGACACCCTTTACACATAGTCAATCCACTTTACATGGTATCTGACTGTGTGCTAGACATGTAAAGAAGTAGGAAAATCGAAACTAAAAAAGGAAATTCTTACAATATACCGTAACTATTTTTGTATGTGTAGCCCATGAGGAGGCTACAGAATAACATGGACATGTGTTTGTATGGTGGTAATGCCTCTTTTCTATGTATTCTCCCAGACCCCACTCTAGCTGGGACATACGTGCTGGACACCACATTTGTTAGTTTGTCAGTTTTACACATTTTATCTAATGAGGGCACAACATGGTTTAAGATGCATTGGCATTGCAAGCCAATAAATTCACCCAAATTGTCATATTTTTTGGTGTAAACGAAGCTCCCAGGTAAGTGACTGAACTTGGACTGGACAGTACCCCCAGACTTTTCATCATCAGTCACTTTTCCACTACCCTTTGTCTAAGATCTGAAGATGGGATAAGACTAAGTGAAACCATTCCCAACAAATGCATCTCCCTAAACTTCATCCCATCACTGCACAACATGTCTCTGAAACTGTATCCTAGCACCAGAAGACTAAGTATAGACTGTAAATCTGAAACCAAAGGACTAATGGTATGTTTTCCATTTTATTACATTTCAGAGATCTCCATTTATGGAAATAAATAGACATTCATTGTCCGGGATATTTGTGAAAAGAAATTCCCAATTCACCTTAAAGGGCACGCTTATCCTGTTCTTTCTTCTCGCGTCCCTTTACTTCAGAGTAGTAAACCACTGATCATGCTTCTTCCATTCAGCTTGGCAATATTGCCTGTCCTTAAAGTATGGATTGGGTGTGATAGTTAAAGGGTTGGCCAAGAATATGTGATTGGTGTGGTGGCGCCCAGCAACTCCAACACCGATCAGCCAGTGCCTGTCTTATACACTGCACAGAGCTGGAAGTAGTCAGTTGTGTGCCCTGTAGTGGTCGGGCAGCGGTACTGCAGATCAGCATCCATTGTCTTCAATTGGAGTTGAGCCGTAGCAGCCACCCCAATAAAAAGAAAAAAATACAAATGTGACGACAAAATGAAACCATTTACAGCCTGATTATGAGCCCACCAAGCCTGGCCTTTAAGGGGTTAATGATCATTGCTCTTAATAATTTCAGCTAAAAATAGAAAAAACTATGAAAGAAAAAGAGGAATTGCTGAAGATAACCGCGGTACTGGAGAAAGAAACAACCCAGCTCCGGCAAGAGGTGGAGCGACTGGAAAGTGCCCTGATGTGTGAGAGAGAGCGTTCTGACCAGTATATCGCAGAGCGAGATGTAAGTCTGTCGTAGAGATGTAGAATTACATGATACCCTATCAGGGAGGTCGCCGAAATGTTTGCAGCAAATGTGCCCTTACTTATAGCATTCGTGTTACAATTAAAGGCATCTTTGCCAAATACGTGAGGGCAACGTTCTTTGCTGGAGTTTGACGTCTCCTGAACAAAAATGTTTGTACTTCATTTACGTAACTGGTGCAGGACTTTTGTCTTTCCTTTCTGTGTATAAAATTATACAGCTCATCAAAATATGTTCATGGTATTGTACAGGAGACACTAGTCATTTACTTAAAGGCATGGCCATGTGCTAACTGTTATGTCTCTCATCATATGGTCCTGGCCATAGCAGCTGTGTACTCAAAGGGGTATTCCCACGTTGCATACTCACCAGTATTCACTGCTGTAAAATCTTCTTTCTTCCTGGTTTCTTGCATCATTTGGTGGGTGGGGTTTCACATGCAACTTGTCGTTTAGCTCCACCCGCAAATTAGCATGTAGCTCCGCCCACCCATATTGGACTATGAAGTACAGGCAGCAGCAACTCCATTCTGTGTTACATACAGAGACTGCCTGTCTCTGCCATAATGAACACAATTGAATTAGCTAGCCTGATAACTGGGAGAACAGAAGAAATGAAAGCAGCTCCTCTCCCCTATCTGATAGCAGGAAGGTAGGTCACATGGTGTAGACACAGGATTAGCTAGATACACAGGCTCTCTCCCTGCACTTAGCCCCTCCTCCCTCCCCCTGAGAGCAGCAGATACATCACTTGACTTTTGAGCAGCTAGGTCAGGGCTGTGGCCACAAAGAATTGAATAAAGTAAGATAGTGGACAAACAAAGCAGTTTTACTGAAGCAATGTATTTAGGAAAAGTCTTAAATCCACATTAACAAGCAGTATAGATAGGATCCTTGTGATGGGACAACCCCTTTAAATGAAATGTCTCTAGGCCGGTTATGGCAATAGCTGGTGAGATTGCCACACAGCGCATGTCTCAGCACAGTGACTGGGAGATTGGGCACTATTCAGAGGGTGCATTAGATTCTCTATAAGGAGGACCTTTTACCACCAAGTCTAACCCTTTGCAGTCTTCAGTATAGCTGCGTCACGCATTTCAGCACAGTTGGAACTCTTTCTCTATGAGCAATTGGATCAAACAGCTGAATTCCCATGAATCCGTTGTTTGAAGGCGCTTCACAGGCCATGTGATGTCACATTCATTGGTCACATGCCCTGATCACAGCGCAGTCCCATTCAAGTAATTGGATTGCGCTCGATACCAGATATAGTCGCTGTAGCCTCTTCAAACAGCCAGGGGCCTGGGCGTTGGACCACTACTAAACTTTAATTGGCATTGGTATGTGAAGAGTGGGCATCTAACCCCCCGACCCCGCACCGATCAGCTGACTCTGCGTGCTGAAAGCTGCTGCTGTGAGCTCCTATTAAAGTGATAGTCCTGTCCACTCTGCAGCAGTGGTGCCAGCTACATCAGTGGAGAGGGCAGTATAAAAACACAGTGGGGGCTGAAAAATTCACTGTTTTACTTGCCTTCTATTGCTCATATAATGTTACCATATAGCATTGGGAAATGAATATGCAGATAAGCTATTTCTTTCCCAGAATTCCTAGTAAATTCTACACACTGTAAGGTGGCCTGCACAGACCATGTCCCCCTAAGGAGGACTAGTCCCCCTTTCTGACCAGTGCTGCTCTGTACTGAGATGGGAATCTCTTCTAGTTGTCAGACCCCTGGAAATATACACAGTATATGTAATAAATAACTAAAACATTATATAGATGGATAGATCAGAATAGATGAATGTTATATAATCCTATATTATATATGAATCTAATAAGCAGGTTTTTCCAAGTTCCCGATTTCTATACTGTGCACCAAAACAAATGAGTGTATTTGGTAGGGAAATTTTCATTGACATCAGTGAGATTTGGTTATGGGCCTCCACAGTAAATATTCATGCTTAGATGTCCTCAACACTGCCTGATGTAAGCGATAAGATCAGATAATCCTTTAATAGTCCCACATTGGGGAAATTTCAGCATGTTACAGCAGCATAGTAATACAGATACAGGATAATACACAGTAATATATTACAGATTTAGACACACATATGCTGAGAAGAGAAGATATACTAGGAGTCCATAGAAATAGGTAACATAATAATGTAGAGTCCATAGGCATGAAGTACATTGTACACAAAATCACATTTCCCTTTTATCCCTCTCAGCCCATTGATGCGACTCTGTGCTGGGCTGCTTCAGGGGCTTTCTCGGAAGGTGTGCTGCTTTTCTTTGAAACTCGGACTGGAGCTGAATGAGATGATGACAAGCTATATAGTATAAGGTGCATGAGTTGTGTGTTTACAGAGTACAGGTTAATTCTATTAACCTCCAGCCACTTTGGCTTTTATGTTGTAAAACTATTAGAAAGCTTCAGGATTTTGGTACCAGGCTTGGATCACAACCATTTCCAGATGTACTCCCATGGGGGAAGGGGCTGCTGGCAGGAAGGCTTTGTAGCATTACACCGGAGCTCTGCGGCCTGTGCTTCTCAGTTTGCATTGCTACTCCGGTTCCTACGATGACTACAACATTGTAGGCTGGCAAGACTGCTGGGAGTTTAGTTACCTAACAATGGGTGAGCCACCGGTTGTAGTCCTACATGAAAATTGTGCAACGTAACATGAGAAATCATGCCATGGTGGGCTATCCATAACCTTAGTATACCATTACTTATATAGTGGCAATATATATAATGATGGTCTTTAAGGAGGTGGGAAGAGCTAGAAGGAGCGTTTCCATTAAGATGGTTTAATATGTCCTTGTGCTGTAGACCCAAAACAATGGGGTATTTTTTTTAAGGTCCCATCATTAAAGGGGCTGTCCAACTCCTATTTTTATTATTTAATACTGGGATTAATGGGGCCATTAACGTAACAAACTAGTACTTGCCTTACCCAGAGTCTCAGCCCACAGCAGCTGCATTTGTCTGTATACAGGTCCCTGGGCTATGTGTCAGGAGACGACTGCTACAGCCAGGAACAGGCCTCACGGCCCCACGAGCTGCACTATTTACTTAATAAATGATTCAAAAAAACCTCTTTAAATATATACATTGTATAGATATTGAAAAAAATAGTATATGGCACTGGCCCAGCTTTATAGTGTACAGCAGTATGCACGTCCACCTAATGAGCAGAGTGCCGGTGGACGCACATGCTCAGTCATCCTCCCCACACTCACATACCTCCATAGTGACGCCGTTTTTTGTTCTGTTTGTCAGGGAAAGTTCAGCGCCTTTATAGTAGATGGCAGTATAGCTGAGAAGACTTGTGGGACAGGGAGAGGAAGAAGAAGACCGTTCATCTGGTTCTTTTCAGGCTCCAACCCTGGAAGTAAAAAAAATAAAGAAAACATTTTTGCTAGTAACACTCTCAAACAACATTTAAGGTCCCCTGGTTTAAAAATAATGTTGGGTATCCCCTTCAAGAACTCATTGCAGTGGATCAACTTCAGTGATCTTACTAAAGAACCTCATAACTTATAATCACTTATATGTAAAGAGTCTTCTCCTCTTTATATGGCCTGGTAGTAACCCTGTGATTCACCGCCAGCAGATTATAGCCTCCATTTATGGGAGCCAGTATGGCGTCTAGCCGCTGCTGCACCAACTGTTGTTAGCACATAATAACAATCTTCAGCGGTTTTTAAAGGGGCTCTATCAATAGATTTTCGCCATTTGGATAATTATATGACTGAATACCCTTTAAAAAGGCTAATCAGGTGCTGTTAATCATTTTAGAAAAGACCCCCCCCCCCCATTTTAATAACATACCAGTAAAACAGATTAGCCCCTCCTTGCACCATAGCCATTTTGTACAGCCCCCCCGCGTCATACCTTGCTCACGCCCACGTCTGTTGCTTCTGCTCTAATTTAGTCCTCCTTCTCCCTGCAAGTTACCGCTTCCAGCGGTTTGGAATTGAAATCTCCATACCCGAGCGCCATTTTCTTGTGGAGGTCATACATTGATGATGATTAAAGAATAAACAAAGAAAACCCACTACTTCCTTTTACTCACATGTGACTTTTTTTTCAAGCCTCTTCCAATTGGCATTCAGTGGAAAGTTCTTGCTTAGTCCATCTTACACGAGCCAGACTGAAGCTTGCAGGGGAATCTGATTACAGTTTACAATAGAAGCCTATGGGAATGGGGAGAACTTAGCAGGACCTGGGTGAGAGACACGGGTACAGACAGTTACTGTCTCACCCAATGTACACCACAGGTCAGTATTCTCTGTAATGCAGTAGGACCCTGCAGCTTCTGAGTTGAGATTTAAATAAGCAGCTTCTCCTCTGCTTTCTGTGTGCAGTGTATGCTGACATCAGAGTAGCTTAGTATATACCCACCAGCTCAGGGAAAACTGAAAGCTAGAGATGAAGTCAGCAGAAGGAAACACTGGTAAAATGTACAATATTAGCCAAATAATGGCAGAAATATGTGTCCCTCATGTGCATACAGTGTACTGTGGATGAAAATTTGATATAATGTTAAATATGCTGTAAGTGTATGGCGCTTGATACAAAGCTATGAATAATGAGAGAGCCTAGGTGCACATAAATGGTGTATAGGCAAAGTCAGTGAGATGATGTAGATGTATATGATATATGTGCTGTCTGTGACACCACAGACCCATATGTTTCATAAGGCCTGGTTCATATCTGCGCATGGTTTTCCATGGTCCGCAAGCAGATCCCCGAACAGAAACCTAATCTGCATAAAAAAGCGGTTAACGTAGGAAACCTGCAGACCCCATAGACTATAATGGGGTCCAGGTGGTTTCCGCATGAAAAATGCAGAGAGAAAAGTGCTGCTTGCTTCATGCGGACAGGAGAACGGAATCTCGGAATGCAGATGTGAACTGGGTCTAAGTGAGCTCAATCCCCAAAAGGCACAGGTATATTTATTATTGTTATTTATATAGCCCCATTAATTCCATGATGCTTTACATTTGGGGGTTACATACAATACACAAAATATACAAACAGATACAATACTAACAGTGACCGACTGGCACAATCTATGAGGGAAGAGGGATAGAGACAGAAGGTGAGGGGGAGACAGTTCAGATGGTGGTGTGGTATAGGGCCATGTTTCTGTGCATGGTGTCTAAGGCCGGGTTCACACGATGTATTTTGGTACGTAATGTGCCGCGTAGACGCCGCGGGATCTTTTTTGGGCCGTATATGCTTCCATTGTTTTCAATGGGAGCCAGTACCGTATACGCGGCACTATTTTGCGGCGGCCGCAAAATAGCGCCACGTATACGGTACCGGCTCCCATTGAAAACAATGGGAGCGTACACGGCCCGCAAAAGATCCCGCGGCGTCTACGTGGCACATTACGTGCCAAAATACATCGTGTGAATGCACCCTAACTAGTCCAAAATTCATCATTTAGTTATAGATTTAGTTTTAAAATTGGTCAACACAAAATAAAAAAAACTAATCCTTGTAAAAGATCTTTTCTTCAGTCTTTTCCCCTTTCTTGAAGCCCGGACTGAGTGCGGCTATCAGTACATAAACTATTAGCCCCTTTGGTCCAGTATCTTCTCATACGCCGGCCTAATCTTATATTGCAAAGCAACTCCCAAACGGTTTTTTGGGTCATTTATTAGAGAGTTTTATTTTTAATGTACTATGAGAGCTATAGCTAATGGGAATCGTAATATACCCTGATGTAATAAATGAATGCTGACTTTTATGAGTAGGTGTGAATTTCTCTTTCTACAGCTGTAAAGCTACTTGCACAATATTGTTGTGTACTTTGTGCATGAAACAGTAGCGTGATAATAAAGCTAATGGCACACCCGCGCTACTGTGGGTGAGATGTGACTGCTTTGTGCACACGGTCCACAGGATATAGAGCTGCTAAATATACCCGCTGGCAAACGTCTCTGACAACAGGGAAGCAATAGAAGGCAGAAAGGCTGGCCCGCTGTCCGCCGTCGTGCAATGCGGCCTGGTCATTGGCTGCGCACACTGATAGCTTACCTATACTTGGCAGAACGCCACGCAATTGTCATTACAACTATGGTTTACAGTGGAATAGTGTGCAATAAACTAAGTCATCTGTCAGCTTAGGCCTCTTAAATCTTATTTATGGCAGGGCTGACGTCAGGACTGATAAGGCAGGGGGTGCGTGTAATGGCTTTACCTTTCCTATTGCACCTTTCATATTTAACAACATACAAAGGTGTATTTGCTCTTTATAGAACTGGGACTAGGCATTTTCTTCAACTTATATTGGTGTTTATGTAGGCCCCGGCAGTATTGCCTGAAGAACAGGAATATGCTTTACTGCATCATAGTTTTCTATCTATTTATTGTCCATTTATTTGCTCCATAAAATGCACCATCCAATGCAAAAGGTGAAATTCGTAAGTCATTGCAAATCGGAAACTCAGGTGCGCATTTCGCATGGGAAATGTCTGCAACGTGTAGATGACACTTATTGTGTTCATGCAAATCTGCACAGAAAACCCAGAGCCCTGTATACATTCACCCATAGAGTCTATAGATCAGTGTGCAGTATATGGCGTTCTTATGTAAACAAGCGTCACCGGGATTTTATTTTTTGTCGTGTTGTTACATGTTGCAGACCGTCTCAGTGGACGCTCTTTATGAAATGAATTGTGGGTATGAAATCCTCGTAGTGCTATTTAGATCCTTGGATTTGCAGTAAGCTGTGCTTGGAAGTAGAGATCAGATTTTATTAGGAGGGGGAGGTGGAAATCACTTGGCCAGTTTGTAATGTTCTGTTGCCCTCTAGTGGTGGTACATTGTGAATAACTCTATCACACACCCTCTGGTAAAAAAAAAAGAAAAAAAAAAAGACAAGTTAAATGGGTCAAGTTACAAGTTAAATGGGTCAAGTTCAACAGATTTTATCAAGTTACAGGGAATAATAATTTTTAATGCAGTCTGAGAGCCAAGCGGCCTAAGCGCGATCTGCTTGCTACATGTTCAGATCACTCGTCGTTTCATCCAATCAGTGAAGAATTCCTTGCACTATTCATTCTTTGGGATGTTTGTATTAATAAGACCAAAGTAATTGCTGTTTTGCTGACTTTTTTTTTACAAATATTTGACATACATTTTTTTTAAACCATATATTGAGCACTGTTGTTGTACATGAACTCCACAAATCCTGATAAGATATGTTTCAGTATACCTCATGTCCAGTGTTTTATTCTTTTTCTTTATTTTGTGTGTGAATTGGAATATAAAAATCTTAGTAATACTGTATATCTGCAAATTTTCAAGGGAAATATAAAGAATCGGAATGTATAAATAAAGGTAGGGTCATCATTTATTCACCACGCAATAATTCACCCACAGCCCTTGCGACAACACTCTGCTGTATAGACCGGACGGCAGACATTCGTGAACACAGTTTGCGCATTTTACATCATTTTGACTGGAAGCCATTCTACAAAACTGTTGCTTGCAGTGCTATTTTTTGCCAAAAAAAGAAATCAGGAATACAGTCTGTTAACACAGCTTAGCCTTACCTGTGAGTTTAGCCTTACCTGTGAGCTTAGCCTTACCTGTGAGCAGAGCCTTACCTGTGAGCAGAGCCTTACCTGTGAGCTTAAGCCTTACCTGTGAGCAGAGCCTTACCTGTGAGCTTAGCCTTACCTGTGAGCAGAGCCTTACCTGTGAGCTTAAGCCTTACCTGTGAGCAGAGCCTTACCTGTGAGCTTTGCCTTACCTGTGAGCTTAGCCTTACCTGTGAGCAGAGCCTTACCTGTGAGCTTAGCCTTACCTGTGAGCTTAGCCTTACCTGTGAGCTTAGCCTTACCTGTGAGCTTAAGCCTTACCTGTGAGCTTAGCCTTACCTGTGAGCAAAGCCTTACCTGTGAGCAAAGCCTTACCTGTTAAGCTAGCCTTACTTGTTAAGCTAGCCTTATCCGCTAAGCTAGCCTTACCTGAGAGCAGAGCCTTAGGCCGGGTTCACACGGAGTATTCTGCCTCGTCATTTGGTACATAGACACTGCGGGAGGATTTGCGGGCCGTATACGCTCCCATTGTTGTCAATGGGAGCCGGTACCGTACACGCGGCGCTATTTTGCGGCCGTGATTTTGCGGCGGCCGCAAAATAGCGCCGCGTGTACGGTACTGGCTCCCATTGAAAACAATGGGAGCGTATATGGCTTGCAAATCCTCCCGCGGCATCTACGTACCAAATGACGAGCCAGAATACTCTTTTTGAACCCGGCCTTACTTGTTGTATCTACTCTCAGTATTCTGTCTGCTTTTGAAATTGTGACTATTCTTATGGCTGCTATGTAAGAAAACTGGCGTAGAAGGCACGATAAATCAGCCCTAGCAACATTAAGTGGGAATTCCATGTATTGTGTCAGAGTAATGGAGGTTTATTATATTTGTGCCTTGTCTTAGTTTATATCTATGTAATGGCATTTCCCTTTGTGCGTAAAATATGGCTTGTAAAATCTAAGCGATCCCATGCACCTGCTTTTGTGAATGACCTCTCAAATATTACATGCAGACTTTATTTTATATGGTGTAGTTCTGTTTAGCACATTAGTGACTCTCGGAGGCCAAGCTGCCATCTGTGGGAACCTCCTCAGTTTGTTGTGTGCGTTTTTGTCACATTTTCAGCAGCCATCTTTATTATCCAGGCCCAGAATTGTTGTCCCCAGATCATGTACTTTGGTTGTACAGTGAGTGGAACCTGTCATTTGGGGCTCTTATATTGATGGTACATTATACAGCTTTTGAGTGTTGCCCCTGTGTAGTGTATAGAGCCTTGTTCACATAATTTTTTTTTTTTTTTTTTTACACTCAGCATTTATCCAGAGAATGCTTCTGATGTACAAGCTAAATGTGTCAATAGGGCTCCATTATCAGTCCCAGTACCGTCGTCATCCTCGTTTGTGTAATGTATATGGGCCTGCCATTACTAGACTCCTCTCTGTAATGTGCATCGTCTTTCACTACATATAATTATTACATTTTCCAGCCTTCCATTTTTCCCGTTTTCATGGCGTTTGTGTTGCTTTTTCAATCAGTTGTCACTCGGACTAGCTATTTCAGTCAACTTTTATCCTGTTTATGGGCGTCTTTACAACTCCTCTCCATATAGTCACACGTGAATATTCAAGTCTTTAGCGGAATTTTCTCCCTTCGTTTCGATTATTAAATGTGCCGTCATCTACTTGTAATCCATTGCACTGCACCAGATCTGTATCAAAGGAGTCGTAGGGGATATTGAGATGGGCACGGCCTAGTCTTTGTTGCCACCACACACAACACACACAGGTTTATTTGTTTTCTAGAGTTTCATTGCCGAAGATGCCGTTTCATACCCACGATTAGACCTGCTCTATAAAATTCTGGGTCACTCTTCTTGGGTTTATGAATGGAGGGGGTATATGGATCATTTGGTGCCTGTGTGTCTGAAAATGACGTATAGATATAATGTTGTTTGACATGGTCTTGGACAGAACACAATTGTGTTTGTTCTTGGTTTCTCCCTTGAGGATTGCTTACATTGGCAAAAATCCCTAACTAAGTAAAAGATATGAAAAATACCCCATAAAATGCCAGATTTTTAATGTAGAAGGTTTTGTCTTCAGTGACTTTTTGTTTCTTCTATAGAGATTATCAGCTTAGAATATAAGATTAGGTGCATTTGTTTTCCTGTCCAGCACAGACAATAGAAGTGTGTAAAGGGTTTGCATTTTATGAAAAGAAAAGGTCTTGGAATGGTCTAAAATAATTGTAAAAACCCAATTTACGCACCTCACAAATACAACACGGCGTCTCTTGTGACATTTCCCTGGTCCCCTGCCATCATCTGCTTCCAGAACATGGCTGCTCAGCCAGTCACAGACGGGTCTCTGGTGATTACAGGATAAACATGCATGCTCGGACTGTACTTATGGAACATATTACAGATTTTGTGTAATACATAAAGCCTTGTTCACATATTATTTTTTGTTTGCATTCATCATTTATCCAGGGATTTCTCCGGATGTCGAGCTAAATATGTCTATAGGGCTCCTTATTGACATCTCCCTCCTGACATCAAGAAGTAAAGGGACTGTGAGATGTATTTTATTCTCCGGAGGTTCAATAAGCAAGTGAGCTGTGTGACTAGACTGAAGATGCTCGCCACCTAATGGGAATACTTGGCGTCATTTACATAGGGTTTTTATGATTTTAGGCATTTATGACAGGAAGATTACAGAGGACACCAATGTTGTGAAGATGACGAAACACACGTAGCCTAATTGTAAAACAAGGGGAAGAACTGGCTGGTTTATCGCATATACACGTGCACCATAGAAATGACTGGTTTATTATACCGGTATATAGGGCACCATAGAAACAACTGCTTTATTATATATAGTGCCCATAGAAATAACTGCATCGGTTCATTTTTTAAAATGTGTGTCCCCGGACTGTGTTTTACGTTGTGAAATGGAAACGCACCTCTTGATGGATTTTACAGCAACAAAAGCTGTCGGACATGACTCAGTATTTCTCCAAGAGCTCAGCATGGTAACCATGGCCAGGTTGTTTTGCATCAAACACACTGACAAATGACCTCCGGTCTTAGGACGTCAGAAACCACATAAGCAGAATTGATGCTGTATGTTTAGACAAATCCAGGTAGCCAGTGCCACGAGATATAGGTATATTCACACGTGACACATTTGTGCAGAACCTTCTGCAACTGTCCCATTCACTTGAATAGGGCTTAAAGGGATTCTATTATTAAAATAGTATTTTTTCTGCCTACCACATCGGAATAGCCTTAAGAAGGGCTATTCTTCTCCTACCTTTAGATGTCTTCTCCGCCCCGCCGTTTGGTGGAAATCCCGGTTTTTGACGGTATGCAAATGAGTTCTCTCGCAGCACTGGGGACGTCTGCAATGCTGCGAGAGAACTCTCCAGCGCCACCTCCATCTTCGTCTGGAAGGGTCTCGCTTCGCGTCTTCTTCCGGCGCCGGATTCAAACTGCGCATGCCTGCTGGCCACAAGAAAATGGCCACATACACTTAGTGTTTAAGCGGCCATTTTCTTGTGGTCCACAGGCATGCACAGTCGGCTTTGCCCGAGACCTAGACGTTTGAACTCTGCTCCGGAAGAAGACGCGAAGAGAGGCCTTTCCAGACAAAGATGGAGGCAGCATTGGGGACGCCAAAAGTGCTGTTTGAGCGCTGGGGCCTGCCCCTAGTGCTGCGAGAGAACTCCTTTGCATACAGGATTCGGGATTTCTACCGAACGGCGGCCCGAAGAAGACATCTAAAGGTAGGAGAAGAATAGCCTTTCTTAAGGCTACTACGACATGGTAGGCAGAAAAAATACAATTTTAATGATAGAATCCCTTTAAAGCAATCTATACAAATCTATACACAACCCCATTACGACGTATGGGAGGGATTTTCAGAAACTTCTGCAACAAACCTGCCATATGTACATACAGTATGTCTTTAAAGTTTGATTCCCTGGTTACTATCTGTGTCAGACTGACTGCTGGAGTGGTATATCTTGTATCCCCCATAGTACATAGGTCTCCTACTTTTTGTTCGGTAGTCAACAGCTGCATTCATTAAAAAAAAAAAAAAAAGAAAAAATATGAAATTGTAAAGATTTACAGATATTTGACTGTAATTCATAATAGCGGTATTTTATTACCGGTATATCATGCACATTGGCACTGCTTAAAGGTTTGGATATATATTGAATATTGCCAGTGTTTGTTATATAGTAACCATTGCTTATGGCCATAACTGAGGTCTTCCTTGGTGAACCTCACAGATGGGGGTTGTCTAGCCATCTTTGACTACTGAGCCATTGAGCACCACTGCCTTAGAGCAATCTACATTCTGCTTTACCATACTATAGAGGAGTTCTCTCATGAAAACCGCCCCTCTTCGTATGGCCTACAAGTGTACATAGGCCTCAAAGAGCGGGTTTTCGAACTTGGGACTGCCCTCTACAATCCAGAGACTGAGAAACAATGTCATATAGATTTAGTTAGAGGAAAATAATGGATGACCTGCTTTACTCTTTTAATATGGCCAAGTGATTTTCACATGCCCTTCAACTGACTATATTGAAAACGCTGTCACCTGACGCTAGTTCCTTCTCCTTTAGTTCAGTGATACAATGGGAAGTGACTTTATATCTAATATGGTTGGTTGGGAGGTAGGCGCTCTTCCTTACTCTTCCAGCTATGAGCAGGGAGGCCTAACACTGGAGTAACTTCCCTTCTCAGTTTATTTTCTTATCTCAGTATTTTTTCCTCATTTCACTTTAAATACATTTTAGTGGAAACCCCTCAGTTTACACAGTGCCAAATTACACCCTGAATGTGTCACCCATTCCTATTAACAGGAGGTAGAGATCAAAGACGTAAACTGAATAACTATGCGTCCTGCTTGATCTTGCTGTGGTTGCTTCAGCGGCAGAAGAAGAGGAAATTTGCTGTGCGAACATACCCCTAAGGTTACTTTTTTAGGGAGATGTGATGAGGGAACCACTTTCTTATTCTTGAATAAGACTGAGCTGTTGGGTCTATGTAGATAATATTATGGCAAGTAAATAGTATGCACCAGTAAGCACGCCAGTGGTGGTCACTTGTGAATATTATTTATTTATTTTTATAGCACCATTAATTCCATGGTGCTGTACATTATGATATTAATTCTATGGTGCTGTACATTATTATATTTATTCCATGGTGCTGTACATTATAATATTTATTCCATGGCGCTGTACATTATTATTTTAATTCCATGGTGCTATACATCATTATATTTATTCCATGGTGCTGTACATTATTATATTTATTCCATGGTGCTGTACATTATTATATTTATTCCATGGTGCTGTACATTATTATATTTATTCCATGCATGGTGCTGTACATTATGTTAATTCCATGGTGCTGTACATTATTATATTTATTCCATGGTGCTGTACATTATGATATTAATTCCATGGTGCTTTACATTTGAGGTGTTACATACGGTACACAAAATTTACAAAGCTAATATAATACTAACCGTGACCAGCTGGCACAGCGGGATAGATGGTCCTTCCCACAAAGGTTTACAATCTATGAATATTCTCCTCTTCCTATAATATTCCTGTATTAAAAATGGCGGCCAAGAATTCCCCTTCTTCAGATTAGTGGGGATCTTAACTTGCAGGTTAGTGAAGAAACCTACTGCTATCTCCTTCTCTATGGATAGGGTATAACTTGCTCAGATGGGAACACAGCAACCTCTTGTCCCATCTAACTTATGGCAGAACTGTACGACATCCATACATATGATGTTTGATTTTTTTTATTTTTTAATTCCTGTAGGGGATCCATGATTCACACAAGTTATATGTAATTTCTTAACCGTAATTGGAATGTTCTAGAAAATAAAGTTAGGCGGAGAACCTCTTTAAATAAGTAGAGAAAAAGTGAGCATAGCAAGTTTGGAAAGAAGACTTGTTAGCGGGTACGTCTGTGTGCGAGCCCCCGGCGCTTGTAAAAGTTCTTTTCTTAATTACTGTAGCTTGGAGCATGATTTTACCATTAATGAGTAAACACAGCCCCTCATTATATTTTATAGTACCTGGATAGTTGGGAGCGAACTTGGATACTGTCCAGTGCCATTTCTCAGACTCTTGAAAACTACAAGATATTCAGACTCTTTCATTGCCAGCCGCACTTGTACCATGGGACTCCTTGGCTGTGTGCCATCGATCTGGGTGACCGTACCAGGCACATGTATTCATTGTCAGCGTATTATACTAGGAATTGTATGAATGCTATACAGTAATGAGACAAGCAGCACTTGCCTCTTGTATATGCCCTGCTGCCTCCTGCTGGTACCTGTTTACTGGGCTGCAGGACTAACAGCACATCGGCACACATGACAATCAATGAAGAAGACTCGCCCACTGGACTCCTAAAGCGTAGACCTATTGAAAGGGGCATTCACGTCTGATATTTATAACCACAAGATATGATGTAATGTCCGACCGGTGTGGGCCCTATATCTGGTACTCACACGTATATCGAGAAGAAGTTTTGCTTCCACAGTGAAAAGAGAGATGGCTGCTTTTATTTGCTCTCTCCAATTATTTGTACCAGAGTTCCCAATATACAGAGAGGGGACCTGCATCAGTCAGACGTCGATGGCATATCCTGTGTATATAGCCATAAATGTCCAGATGGGAATACCCATTTAAGTCCATAAGTGACAAGTTACACTGAGTCACGTCCTGAAAACTATAATCCAATCTGCTCAGCTTCTCTTACTCTATAGCAGATAGGCCTACAATGTGACAGCTTCCCTTATAACATTTTATTACTTTATCCGATGCTGGGAAAATTGAATGACTACGAATATGGATGCCATTGCTATAGTGTTTGTAGCGCCACCTTCTGTTGTTAATGGAAGTCCACGTGTCATGTGCTAATATAGATGATAAATCACTATATAAGAGAGGCCCAGGTTTACAGAAAAACTCATAGAAAGAAATGGAGTCTTTGGGATGCCCTTCTTTTCCGTTAAAGGGGTTTTGCCATAAAAGCAAGTTATGATCTATCCAGGGTCCTTCTCCTGGGACCACCACTGATCTCACAAGTGGCAAGTTGGGGGCAACACGGTGGCTCAGTGGTTATCACTGCAGCCTTGTAGCGCTGGAGTCCTGGGCTCGAATCCCACCAGGAACAACATCTGCAAGGAGTTTGTATGTTCTTCGCGTGTTTGCATGGATTTTCTCCCATTCTACAAAGACCTACTGATAGGAAAAAATGTACATTGTGATCCCTATATGGGGGCTCACAGTCTACATTAAAAAAGAGTGGCAAGTTGTATCTGCATTGCTGCTCTATAGAAATAGCTGAGTATTGTTCTTGAGCAAACTAGTCTCTCCAGTTGGTGGCACAGCCATGCTTATATATTATATTCACAATCTAGAATTATGTCCACCTCTGTAGATCTATAATAACATTATATAACATTGTGGCTGTATACTGACACAGAACATAACTGGATTTACAAAACGTCCAATAAAAGCTAGTCTGTTGTGTCCTCCTGCTTAACCCCTTACTATAAATGGGTGTAGCTATACCTCTGTTTTGGTGGTACGTGCAGTAGTGGACTGGAGTTGCCTCTTCCCCATTCTATTCCACCAAAAAGGCGAGAAGTTAATAGACAAAGTCTATGTATCCCAAAATGCAACTTGTCGGGCAAAAAGCAAGCCCTTGGTTTGTTATGTTGTGATGAGGTCAGTTGCTGGGTGGTAAGAAGATGGGAGCGGGTGTAGATTTTATTTTAATTCTTCTCATAGCTTAAAGCCAGTAAAATGTGGTCTCGGCAAAGGTCAATGACTGAACAGCTAAATCCGAATTGTGGAGCTAAACAAACCTATACAAACTAGATTGGGCAAGTTGTTTTATTATCGTCACATGCCAGGTGAGTCAATTCCAAGTGTATTGTCTCCACAGTTTAAAGGAGGTCAGTGACATTTAAAGGCATTTTAATGTACATTATATGAAAAGTTAGAAAAATACTCATTTTACATTATTAGGGAATTCTTAATATTTTGTTTTCCATAGGTTACTGCTGATTGTTGGTTGTCCCAGCAGGAGAAGGGGACACTGTGTGATCTGGGGCTGTGCTGCTACATAGACAGGATAGGGAGTAAGTGTCAGGTGACTGGTAGTCCAAACCCTGTGACCCCCAGTGATTAGGAGAATGGGCTAACTAAAGTCCCCCTGACCCCTCCTTGTCAGTGAAGTACCCAGTCTGCTAGCGTAACTAGTGCTCCATTCACGTCAGTGGGATGGCTGAAGATTGCTGTCCCAGCAGCCTTACTGAAGTGAATGAAGGAGGCTTTCGGGCCCTCCTCAGTATTTGCTTTGGTCCAGAAACCATTGAGGCCACTGATCGCTTTCAGTGGTCACATGAGCCTCATGGCTAGAGCCCCAATACATGTTGGAAAGGGGTCCAGTAGCAGACAACAGAGTACCTATTCTATTCCTATCTCACCCGCCCCAGAGGTTGCTCCAAATCCTAGACTACACCTTTAACTTGTATGAAAATGAACTGTTCATTGGGACAGGAGAAAAAATGACCACTAAATACTGTACTACAGCGAATGTGCAAATGGCTCCCTAATGCCAACAGGCCTCCTTGGAGAAAGGTAAGAGGATTGTGTTCATCATACTGGGACGTTGTTAAAATCTCCTGCAAACTAGCAAATGCTTCTAATCTTTAAAAGTGTTTATTTCATAACATCAGGTTGTGTATAATAAGTATATATCAGTTGTGGTAACACTAAATCTACAAGAATAGAATAGAGTGGTCTCTCTTCATTTTCATGTTTCCCTTGTTCCTAGGTCTATAAATAACAGAGATTTGCTTATATTCTAGGGATTGCTTCAGGCCTCTGACATCCTAAAAGCTGAAAGTGAAGAAGTTAAAAAAGCGTGTAAAGAAATGTCTTCAAAGATCCTTCAGCTTGAAGAAGACCTCATGAGTGTGACTCAGAAAGCCATAGAAAAGGAAACGGAATTAGATAGGTAACGTAGCATGTTCATTGTTTAGACTGTCAGTAATATAATGTGGCGGGATTTATGTTATGTGATGAAATAATATTGTGTGATGGGAACATAAGATTGGTCATACATGTTCAATGTGGACTAGTTTTTGGCTGGCATCTTTTCTTCCCTATACTCCTATACACCTGCACACTCTGCTTGGCTGAGGATGCATATGTTCTTAGTAATTAGGGGGAAGTACACACTGCCAGACATGTCTAGTTTTGGCTTAAGCCAAAATGCTATGAATAAAAGGACTGGGCATGCTGAAGACCAACTTCCTCAATGTTCTTTCCAACACCATCTGGCACCATCTTAGTCACCTGAGAATACAGAAAACCAGTAATTGACCATTTTTGTCACCATGACCACAATAGCAGATATTTATCCGAATTGGTGCAAAGGAACGGTTGAGCGGTTGTCTATGGCAGGCGGTGAGGTTGCATTCCTTTTTTCAGGGTCTGTGAAAAGTGAAAGGCTGATTTAGATTACACCAGATTTAAAGGGGTTGTCTAAGATCATAAAATTAATTGCAGACAGCAGGGGAGGTTTAAGAAATAAATAATAATGAATTCCCACTTTTCTGTATCCTCCCCTCTGTTCTTGCACATATTGAATGAGCCGCTATAGCCAGTCATTACCCTTGGCACTATACAAGTGAGAGCCTTGACTGACTGCAGCAGTTACATAAGTGTGATGTGACTGCAGCTACACTCACCGGCCACTTTATTAGGTACACCATGCTAGTAATGGGTTGGACTCCCTTTTGCCTTCAGAACTGCCTCAATTCATCGTGGCATAGATTCAACAAGGTGCTGGAAGCATTCCTCAGAGATTTTGGTCCATATTGACATGATGGCATCACACAGTTGCCGCAGATTTGTCGGCTGCACATCCATGATGCGAATCTCCTGTTCCACCACATCCCAAAGATGCTCTATTGGATTGAGATCTGGTGACTGTGGAGGCCATTGGAGTACAGTGAACTCATTGTCATGTTCAAGAAACCAGTCTGAGATGATTCCAGCTTTATGACATGGCATTGCATTATCCTGCTGAAAGTAGCCATCAGATGTTGGGTACATTGTGGTCATAAAGGGATGGACATGGTCAGCAACAATACTCAGGTAGGCTTTGGCGTTGCAACGATGCTCAATTGGTACCAAGGGGCCCAAAGAGTGCCAAGAAAATATTCCCCACACCATGACACCACCACCACCAGCCTGAACCGTTGATACAAGGCAGGATGGATCCATGCTTTCATGTTGTTGACGCCAAATTCTGACCCTACCATCCGAATGTCGCAGCAGAAATCGAGACTCATCAGACCAGGCAACGTTTTTCCAATCTTCAATTGTCCAATTTCGATGAGCTTGTGCAAATTGTAGCCTCAGTTTCCTGTTCTTAGCTGAAAGGAGTGGCACCCGGTGTGGTCTTCTGCTCCTGTAGCCCATCTGCCTCAAAGTTCGACGTACTGTGCATTCAGAGATGCTCTTCTGGCTACCTTGGTTGTAACGGGTGGCTATTTGAGTCACTGTTGCCTTTCTATCAGCTCGAACCAGTCTGGCCATTCTCCTCTGACCTCTGGCATCAACAACGCATTTCCGCCCACAGAACTGCCGCTCACTGGATGTTTTTTCTTTTTCGGACCATTCTCTGTAAACCCTAGAGATGGTTGTGCGTGAAAATCCCAGTAGATCAGCAGTTTCTGAAATACTCAGACCAGCCCTTCTGGCACCAACAACCATGCCACGTTCAAAGGCACTCAAATCACCTTTCTTCCCCATACTGATGCTCGGTTTGAACTGCAGGAGATTGTCTTGACCATGTCTACATGCCTAAATGCACTGAGTTGCCGCCATGTGATTGGCTGATTAGAAATTAAGTGTTAACGAGCAGTTGGACAGGTGTACCTAATAAAGTGGCCGGTGAGTGTAGTCTGTATACAAGCAGAACAGCAGCAGTGATGGCCGCCCAACGCATGAGTGATGGGGAGGATACAGGTAAATTGTGTGTTTTAGTTTGTTTTTTTTTTAATAAATTTTCTAGGCCTCCCCTTTTATACACCTATAATAAATGCTATTCAAGCATCATTGACATTGTTGTAGAAATTTCAGTAATGGGGGATATGGCAGTAGATGTAGATATGATGCCAGGACTGGATAACAGCATTCAGCCCTGGTATCTCCTCAGTAAGATCACCCTAGTAACTTTTAGCTGGTCATGTAATCCTAGAGGTAGTCTTAGCAATGTATGCAGGTTTAGTCGCACTATGGACACGGTTAAAAAGGCTACGGAGAGGAATTTGAACAACTCAGTGCAGTGATCCGCCTGCTCTGGCGTTTCGGCAGCTCTCAAGCTGGCCTGCCACTGAACTTGTTCCTAGAACCGTTCCTGTGATTGTTCCGGCATCTCAGCAGCTCGCTGGGATGCCATATAATGAGTGTGTTATTGGTGTTGATGATCTATGCAAATGCTTGTACACAATTGACTCAGTGTTAGCTGTGTGTTTACATAGGGAGATAGCAGACCAGGCTTTATCAGCAACCTGCAATTAGCTGAGATAAGGCTGCTGCCAAGAGCAGTTTAATGTAGTATATGAATATAAATTCATAACAGTCGTGAAGCCATGTTATTTTCTGGGATAAATAGCCTATGTGTTATTCAAGGTAACAAACTATCTATGTGCCAAATTTCATCCAAATCCGTTCAGCTGTTTTTGTGTGATCGAGTAACAAACACACAAACATCCAAGCTTTCACGTTTATAATATTAGTAGGATTTCTATCTTTCCACACACACACACACACACACAATTCAGTAAAACTATTCTCTCACTCTTATTTTCAGCATAAAAGATAAACTGAAGAAAATAAAATTAGAGCGGGAACAACTGGAATTTCAATTAAAGAATGAGAGGGATGAGAAGGAACTGTACAAGGTAAGAAGACCTGAGGCCATAAGCTGAGATTACTGACTGACTGCTGTGTGGTCTGTTCACACTCTGCGGGTAAAAACATCTGAAGAGCATATTAAGCACATGATGTAACTGCTGAGTTTCCCAAAGTTGTGGGAATCCGTTTTAGAAATACTAAATTAAGCCAAGTGATCAGGTGCTGTACCCGTCAGCAGGACTTTGTATAGCACCTTCTTGGCCATGGACTGTAACTCCTGACTGGCTATATTAAAATGGGGGTCAATACCCAATTACAGGTTTCTGTTTTACATTCACATGTACCGTATTTTTCGGACTATAAGACGCACTGGACTATAAGACGCACCTAGGTTTTAGAGGAGGAAAATAGGGAAAAAAAATTTTGAAGCAAAAACTGGTAAAATATTTAATATATGGGAGTTGTAGTTTTGCAACAGCTGCAAGGCCACATTGACAGGTGACCCTGCAGCTGTACGGGGATGTATAGGGCATTTTTTTTTTTTTGCGGGGCCAGATGTACTTTTTAGTTATACCATTTTGGGGAATGTCTATTTCTTAGATCACCTTGTATTGAAAAAAAAAAAACAGGAGGTGATTTAGAACTTTTATTTATTTTATATTTTTATTATATATTTTTAAAGGTGTTTTTTTTTTTTTTTTTACACTATTTTATTCCCCCCCGGGGGCTTGAACCTGCGGTCACTTGATTGCAAGTCCCATAGACGGCAATACAGTTGTATTGCCGTCTATGGGACATTCTGTCTATTAGTATTACGGCTGGTCATAGAGACCAGCCGCAATACTAATATAGCCGTGACAGGCCGGGGAGCCTCATTAGGCTCCCGGCTGTCATCCGAACAGGTTGGCTCCTGCGATATCGCCACGCAGGAGCCGGCCTGCAACGTCACAGGTATGGGGCCGGTGGGGACCGGCCCCGGGGGAGAAAAGGCCACCGATACTGACCCGGCATCCGCTGTACTAGAGAGGCAGATGCCGGGGAGGGATAGACTCCATCACATGTGCCGGGGCCTGAGACATCGCTGCGATCCTCTGCCCTGCATGAAGCCAGCGGCGGGGGGACGGAGGAGCGGAATAGCATCACTCCTCCCGCTGCTGGCTTCATGCAGGACAGAGGAGCGCAGCGATGTCTCAGGCCCCGGCATCTATCACTTGCCGGCTTCCGCCTCTCTATTACAGCGGATGCCAGGCCAGGCACATTCAGACTATAAGGCGCACCCTTCTTTTCCCCCCAAATTTTGGGGAAAAAAAGTGCGTCTTATAGTCCGAAAAATACGGTATATTTAATTGTAATTTTTGCTATAACATGATTCGTGATGATGAAAACCAAAAGCAGTCGTGGCCTAAGCATGGCTGTAATCGGCATGTATTTTATCATTATTGCCATGCGTGATACCAGACACGTTCTCTGCATGTCTCCTAAGTTGTAGAGTAAAGGTGCATTGTGGGAGGCAATTCATTCCGAAATGACCAGATACGTAATGACAATTTATTGAAATATCAGCTTATGAATTGATTAGTTTGTGCGGAGTACCGAATTGTTCCTGGATGGAGGTGAGTACTGACAACTGTGTACGAGTGAATAATACAATGCAGCTCTGTTCACATAAGAGGTTGTCTAGTCTCAGCAAATAAATGTTATTATTTGTATAGTGAAAAATTATACAACTTCCCAATACACCTTGTGTATCAATTCCTCCCAGTTTTCTACATTTCTGCCTTGTTTTCCTCCAATTGATCAAAACCAGTCTATGGTTATGTGATAGACACAGATACACAGCTTATTGCATGATACTGAGTTGTTACTGCAATGAGCTGTGCACCTGTGTGTGTGTATATCTATATGTGTGTGTGTGTGTGTGTGTATATATATATATATATATATATATATATATATATATATATATATATATATATACATACATATCTCTGTCATGACCATGGGCTTCATGTGTATCCACTGGAAGCAAAGAATGACAGAGATCTATAAAACCAAAAGGAATGAATACAGGAAATATATTGGAAAATTGTATACAGAACATAACGTTTATTTGGTGAAACTGGACAACCCCTTTAAGAGCCTGCACGCCCGTATTTCTGGTAGTTTGGTTCAGTGTACATCTCCATTCTTGCCATCAAAACAACAAAATCTTTTGCCGTGTCCTTTGTAAGTCACTGGGGTCCTTATTTCATCTTTGGATCCATTGGATGACTGATCAGTCACAGCGATTATAGCTTTTATTATAAACGGAAGCCATGACACTCCAAGCCTGCCTCTATTTGTATTGTATCCGTATGCTGAAGGGCTGACAGTGTTGTGACAGATTCATCTATAGGGAGGTATTGGGTACACAAATGGCAATGTGATGTAGTGGATTAAAAAAAAAAAAAAATTATATATATGTATCATAAATTGTAAATCCTATTTACATTACTAATTACATAAAAGTGTCATTTTATTGTTATTTTTGCACATGAGACGTATAGTTATAGGACTCTCTATCACACAGCGCACGATGTTCACACTTTCTACTACATCTCTACATTCTCATTACTTATATAATACCAACCCTCTGCCATAATGTCACCTTTGTAAATTTGCCAGCTTACAAATAACACATTTATGCTTTAGTTGCCGTCTACAAGAACAGTGCTTTTAATCCGCAAAATATTTTCTCCAATGGAGACCTATAAAACAATAGGTCATGACCTAAAATTAAGGGGTGAAAGGTTTATATTAACAATAAGATCCTCGCTCTTCACACAGAGTCAGAGGCACATATGGAACAAGTTACCCTTGGAGACAGCGAGCTTTGGATCGTTCCTTGTGTGAATTGAACAATAGCCTTGTTTCTTTTGTTAGAGTTGGAGAGTGTTTTATGCTCTCGGGGTGGAACTTGCTTCCCAAGAGGAATTTCAGTGGAAAACCTCAACAATAATTATGGTCTGGATTTTGTAACCTTGGCCGGAACGTTATTTATCTTTTTGTTGTTGTTTGCTTGTGGGATTATTTTTCCACTTGAGAAAATACATAGATGGTTAGTTAGCCTAACCATAATCTGGACAGCACAGGAGGGGCAGCGATGGAGGGAAAAGGATATGGGAATGTGTATAATTTAGCTTGGAAACAACGTCAAGGATTTTACGATGTGGCTGTTGAGAACATTTTTATAATTTAATAAATGATATGCTTTCCTTTAATTGTATGTATTATTTTAGTACATGACACGTTTTACACATTGTCCATGCATGTCTATAGATAGATGGCTCGTGTTCATGGAGGGCCCATGTACCATAGGATATAATCACACCGGCACCAAAATAGTAGGCATAAATTTAGTGGCGTGAAATGGCATAATTGGCGTATTCCAGGCAATGGTTATACATTTACTCCTCCATACTGACCTAAGTACTACTGGACTACAGCATTGGTATGGTTTTACTTTACATAGAAGGATCGTTCAGCAGATGAAATGCAATTTTGTTAATTGTTTGCCAATATTTTACAAGACAAAATGTACAAGTGTAAAAATTGAACTAGGCGAGGGGTAGAATGTA